>NW_006408520.1:5371364-5377297 GCF_000296735.1 Chrysochloris asiatica
AAAGTGGAGGGTCAGCAAAAAAGAGGAAGATGCCCAACAAGATGGACTAACATAGTGGCAGCAGCATGGGCACAAAGGTAACAATGATTGTGAGGATGTCAGAAGACTGGGTAGTGTTTCATTCTATTGTGCATAGGATCTCTATGAGTCAGGACCCAACAGCACATTTACAAAGGAATAAATAAGTATATAATACATAAAGTATATTGTTGTGGTTTTAAGTGTCATTGAGTCACTTCTGACTCATAGTGAACCTATAGAGTTTCCGAGAAGCAGCTGGTTAGTTTAAACTGTTGGCCTTTTGTTTAACAGTACAATGCTTGTCTTACAGTGATAGTCCAGGACTCCACATAAAGTATATTCTATTGTATATTATCATTTGTCACCAAGTTGACTCCAGCTTACAACCCATGTGTGTTAATGTAGAACTCTGCTCCACAGGGTTTTCAAGGTCCGATCTTTCAGAAGTAGATTGCTTAGTCTTTCATCTAAGTCACTTCTGGATAGATTCAAACCTTCAACCCTTGATGAGCAGGTGAACACATTAACTATTTTCACCCGGAGATTCCACATATTGTATTGCCCAGAGATTCCACATATTGTAGTTGTTAAATGATGTCATGCTAATTCTAACTCATAAGGACCATGGAAAGGGTTTCCAAGGATTGGCTGGTGAGTTTGAACCACTGATCTTTCAGTTAGCAGTTCAGTGCTTACCCTACAGAGCACACTTGTTGTTGTTGTTAGGTGTCGTCGAGTCGGTTCCAACCCACAGCGACCCTGAACAGGGTTTCCAAGGCTGTAAATCTTTATGAGAGCAGAATGTCTCATCTTTCTTCCACGGAGCAGCTGGTAGTTTCGAACTGTTGACCTTGTGGTTCGCAGCCCAATTCGTAACCACTATGCCACCAGAGCTCCTTGACTAGGGCTCCTTATATTGTCTGGCCATGATTAATTCATAGAAATTATTCAATGATATACTTTAGAGCTTCTTTAGGTCAGTTCCCATATTGAGTGAGTGGGAAAGGTTAAGTGGTTTTACAAAGTTACATGACTTTTAATTGACACCAAATTTCCTGATATTGATAATAATAAGCACTTGAAGTACTTATAGAGTGTAATTTGGTCAATATAAAGCTGAGACAGGAAAAAAAGTCACTATTTCTCTTTTAATGCAGTCACCATTTTATGTTATAATATCCAAAATCAATGGCTGTGACTGGTATAGTGTTCATTCTTTCAAACAAGTTTCAGTAGACTCAAAAGGAGCCACTCACTGCTGTCATGCCTCATAATGCTGAGCAACAAGAAACCATGGCTCATTTTACTGGTCAGAACATTCAGTCATCAAGTAACAAGGTTCTGAAATGATCTGGCTGTGCTGTTTATTCTTCATGTACTGAATGAGTTTTGGGAAATTCTCAAATATTAATTAACATTGATAAAGAAAATCTATAAAGAATTAAATGACTGTCTTAGTATTAAAATGGGCAATTCTGAATATGAGAAATATACTATTATCAAAAGTAAATACTAAAGAAACAAACAGGTAGCTCCTGAAAATATAAAAACTAATCAACAAAAGCAACAACAAAACCCAATGAGGTATGGTATAAGAAAGCCATGAAGATATTAAGAAAATCATTTTCCTTATTGGCCACAGGCAAACCCAAGGGGGAACAAGATGACAAAAGCAAACTTTCAAGGCAATTTTAAAAAATCACATTTATTGTGACAACATTGTCAATTTTGTTGCAATTAAAATCACCAAGTATATACACCATCCAGAGTCATCCCTTTAAACAACTTCAGAAAAGATAAAAGAAAAAAGATACCCATTAGTAAAAATTGTATTGGTCTCCTCAAAAGGATGAAAGAAATAAAATCAGTCTTCATTTATTAGGAAATGTTTAATGGCAATGTCTAAACATTTCTAGCATGGGTAGTAATGGCAGGCAGATGTTAGAAAAAGTATTCGAGGATGAAATAACAAAACACAGGGAAAATATGAGATGATAAAAACTATCCATCTTGCTTTTCTAAAGAGCATATATTTTCAGGAAAATGTGGTAGAAATTTAAAGTCCTTATGTAAGTGCAGTACAGTTTATCACTGTTGTTGTTGTTGTGTAGGTTCCAACCCATATAGACCCTGTATAGGATTTCCGAGGAGCAGCTGGTGAGCTTGAACCACCAACCTTGCAGTTCAAACGGCTTGGCTTTGCTGTCTGGCGCATTAGCCCACCGCACCACAACAGGACATCCAAATATGGTTAATATTTGTACCACATAAAGTCTTCTAATAGGGAGCTTTGGTAGTGTAGTGGTTACGAATCGGACTGTGAACCACAAGGTCAGCAGTTCGAAACTACCAGCTGCTCCACAGGAGAAAGATGAGGCTTCCTGCTCCCGTAAAGATTTACAGCCTCAGAAACGCTGTTCAGGGTCGCTATGGGTTGGAACTGACTTGACGGCACTTAACAACAACAAAGTCTTCTCATATACAGAAATGAATGGAGATGGGGCAGGTAGAGGAGGAGAAAATCTAATTAATAATAAGTAATCCACTATCTTGTTGAAAATAACTTGTGTTTCTTTAACTTAACCCAGTGCTTGCTTTGCATAGTTAATATACATTTATTATAGAAAATGGAAAAAATTTGCTCTTCACCCACAGAATAGAAACTGATAATCCAGATAAAACAATAATGCATTTAACAATAAGGAAGAATATATCCATTAGTACGTAAAACTCTGTATTAGGGTCATGAATGTTTAGGAGAGAAAGTTATTAGGGGAAGTTGGGAAACAAGAGTATTCTTCCAAATTTAGAATTACATAAGCGTTCAGATGGACAAAATTAAGTTTTCCTTTTGTAAGACACAAGGGGAAATTACTTTGACTCTGCTTGGGACTTTTCTGTTTCTAATTTTACAAAGAAAATGCTGGATTATGATATTTAATGAGTCTCAGAAAGTTTTAGTCACATCTCAATTAAATAGTATAGGAAATTGCATAAGGAACTCAACTAAAAATAAAAACACGTATGCAAGTAACTTTGATCAAATTGAGTTTTTCTTTTTTCAAAATAGAATATTAAAAATAAAAAACTAGAGATGATTATGACTCTTATCTCTTACTGCTTTATCAACTTGAACCTTGTGTTCAGTTCACTTATTAAGTAGGAGTTTCATTGTTTTAGTGAAATATTGTAGCTATGAGCTTTGTCTGCCCAACTTATTTCCCATCTTCCAATAACTAGGAACATATTCCCCTCAAGAGCCCATTTCTATTTCATATAAATAATGGTAACCTTATTTCCCCCCCGCCCCAGCAGGAGGAGAATGAAGCTATCTGTTCCTATAAAGATGTACAGCCTCAGAAACCCTATACAGTATCACTGTGAGTCAGAAGGACTAAACGACATTTAAAACAACATTCTCCTCTAGTCAAAGAAGAGGAACCTGGCTGAGTACTGGCTTGTCAACATACTCAGTTCCTCTGGCCTAAAAAAGGCACATCACTGAAACCAGGTTGATCTGGTAGAATCAGGAACTTTTCAGAATTACTGTGACACCAAGGTGTTCAATCAACATTGCTTAATGAAAGTTGAATAAGTGAATAAATAAACTAACTGGCAGACCTATCTGTTATGGATTGAATTGTCACCACCACCACAGCTTTCCCCACCCCAAATAAGTGTAAATCCCAACCTTTGTCCCATTGTTAAAATTCCATTTGAGAATGGGTTATATTTGTTATATTAATGAAGCAAGATTAGTGAAGACTGGATCTTGAATCAAGCTCATCCAAGATTGATTCAGAGGTGGGAAAAGGGAGATGTCAAGTTACATGAAGATCATACAGGAAACTCAAAAGAGACAAGGACCTTTCCCATAAGCCAATACCCTGAATATGGACTTCAATCCTTCTAAACTGTGAGAAAATAAATATATGTTTGTTAAAGCCACCCAATCATGGTATTTCTGTTATATAGGATTATATAGGTGAGACACTGTGTCAGGATTGTGATTCTAGTAGATTATAATGCTGACCTTTCCAGGCTTTTATTAACTTCCTAGAATAAAATCAACATGTAGTTGTTGTTTAATGATATCAAGTGGGTCCTGACTCATAGTCATCCTTCCTAGGGCTTCCAAGACTATAAATCTTCAAGGGAGCAAAGAGTCTCATCTTTCAGAGGAGCTTCTGGTAGACTTAAACTGCCAAACTTGTGCTTAGCAGTCCAATGCTTATCTTGCAGGCTCACCAGTGTTCAAAAAGTTATCATTAGTAAAAGAGAATGATCCCAAGAGAAAAAGGAAAACAGAAACAATCATAAGTTAGGTGAATAGAGAGAATTTTCAGGAAACCTCCTGGAATTTCTAGTTTTGTGAATTAATTCCTCTTTTGTTGTAGTTGATTTCAGTTGAGTTCCTGCAAATTGACAAGGAAGTATCATTACAAATGAAATCCCGCATCAATTTGTGGAAAGATTTCAATCTGTATTCGATTCATTCCAGGTGCCTTCTCCTCTGGCAATGCCTTCAAGGCACCATGGATTTCTTCCTTCAGTTTTATTAGCTTTCAGTCATATGCTACCTCTTGAAATGTTTGAAGATCAACCTTTTTTTTGGTACAGTAACTGTGTATTTCTTCTATCTTCTTTTGATACTTTCCACATCATTCAATATTTTGCCCATAGAATCCTTTAATATTGCAATCAAGGTTTGAATTTTTTCTTCAGTTCCCTCAGTTTGAGAAATACTAAACATGTTCTTCCCTTTTGGTTTTCTAACTCCAGGTTTGTGCACATTTTATTATAATATTTGGTTTTGTCTTCTCAAGCAGACCTTTGAAATTTTCTCTTCTGCTCTTATACCTCCTCATTTCTTCCATTTCCTTTAGTTATCTCTATGCTAGAAAGTTTCAGAGTCTTTTCTGACGTCCTTTTTGGTCTTTTCCATCTTTCTTTTCTTTTTAATGAACTTTTCTTTCTTCCTGCATGATGTTTTTTATGTTATTCCACAAATCTTCTGGCCTTCGTTCTTTAGTGTTTAATGTATCAAATCTGTTCTTCAGATAATCTCTAAAGTCAAGTAGGACACATTCAAGGTCATATTTTGGCTCTCATGGATTTGTTTTAATTTTCTTCATCTTCAGTCTGAACTTACATATGAATAATTGATGGTCTGTTCCACAGTCTGTCCCTTGCCTTTTTTTTGACTATGACATAGAGCTTTTTCCCATAGTCTTCTTCCACAGATGTAGTCAACTTGATTTCTGTGTATTTCATCTGGTGAGGTCCATGTGTATAGTCATCTTTTATATTGTTTTAAAAAGTTATAAGCAATGAAGAAGTCATTCATTATGCATCATTTTATCATGCAATCCTGGACATGGTTTATATCACTAAGGCCATATTTTCCTATGTCTGATCCTTCCTCTCTGTTTCCAACCTTTGCATTCTAATCACCAGTAATTATGAGTACATCTTGATTGCGTGTTTGATCAATTTCAGACTGAATAAGTTGGTAGAATTCTTCAGCTATATAATCACTGGTTGTACTCATTAATTCATAAATTTGAACAATAGTGATATTAATTGTTGCTCTTTGTAAGTGAATGGATATTATTCTATCACAGACATCATTGCACTTCAAGACAGATCTTGATATGTTCTTTAATGATGAATGTGACACCATTCCTTTTCAGTTTGTCATTTCTGGAATAGTAAACCATGTGATTGTCAGATTCAAAATGGCCAATACCAGTCCATTTCATCTCACTAGTGCCTAGGTTATTGACATTCATGTGTTCCTTTCATTTTTGACATTTTCCAATTTTACTAGATTCATACTTCTTACATTCCATGTTCTGATTATTAATGGATCTTTACATCTGTATCTCTTTATATTTTGTTGTGTCCCATCA
>NW_006408520.1:5377872-5395998 GCF_000296735.1 Chrysochloris asiatica
TCAATTCCAACTCAAAGTGACCCCATGTGTGCTGAATAGAACTACCCCCATGAGACTGTAAACCTGTGACCCCAGGTGGTGCTATAGGATAAGCATAACACTAACAATCACAAGGTTGGCAATTTAAACCCACCAACAGATTCGAGGTATAAAGATGAACTGTCTACTCTATAAAGATTACAGTCTCAGAAACCCTATACATGGCCATGTGGTGGGTTTTTTATAATTCTGATGGACCTTTTGTAAGCAGACCAACAGACCTGTCTTTCATGGTGCTTCTGAGTAGGTTTGAATCACTAATTTTTTAGCTAATAGTCAAGTGCTTAACCATTTGCACCACCAAGGGCCTTCATGGATTTAAATGAAATTCAAAATATCTGTAGAAATAAACTAAACATTTTGCTCACAGTGCATTTTCAATTCATTGTTGCTCCCACATTTTTACTTTAGGAAAAAATACATATGATTAAATGTATGTAAACTAGAAATACTGAATTAAATGAAGCTCCTTAGAAGTTAGATTTTATTATTTTGTTTCTATGATTTAAAAGTTTCATATAGCAATTTACTATTAACTCCCTCTTGGATTTCTTTTCTTTTTTTGTTTGTCTTTATGAGTTTGTAAGGCAATTTTAATTTTACCATCAACTGATAAGTTTCATCTTGTGGGCACTAAGTTTTTAAATCATAAATTCAGATTCCTACAAAGCCACATGCTGAGCTACAGAGTATTTTAATCTATAATTCTAGTTAAACTGGTCAACCTCATCAGCTCTTTAGCATTATACCACAAGTGTAAACTCTACTTCAAAGTGTAAATGATTGATGGGAAAGACAAACAACTGTAATTCAATATTCATTTGACAAATATTTACTGACTATTCACCATGATAGTACATAGACAGGGAACTGCCAGAATCTAAATCCAGAAGAGGAAGTTGAATGGGGGATATCATCGCTGACATCAGAAAGATCATGGCTAAAAATAGACAATACCAGAAAGATGTTTTGCCTGTGTTTTATTGATTATTCAAAGGCATTTGACTGTGTGCCTCATAAGCTATGGAAAACACTGCTAAGAATTGGAATTCCAGAACATTGAGTGGAACCTGAACATAGACCAAGAGGCAGTAATTAAACCAAAAAGTGGATACTGAGGGGTTAAAATTGGGAAAGGTGTACATCAGGGTAGTATCCTTTTTCCATATTTAATAATCTGTATGCTGAGCAAATAATCCAAGAAACTAGATTATATGAAGAAGAGCATGGTATTAGGATTATAAGAATACACATTAACAACCTACAATATGCAGATAATATACACTTGCTTGCTGGAAGCAAAGACTTGAAGCACATACTGATGGACAAAGATTACACTTTAGTATGGATTACACCTCAACATAAAGAAAAAAAAATCCTTATAACTAGACCAATAAGCAATACAATTATGACTGAAGAAAAATTTGAAACTGTCAAGGAGTTCATTTTACTTGGGTCCACAATCAATGCCTTTGAAAGCAGTGGTCAAAAAATTAAATGACATATTTGATTGGGAAAATCTGCAAAACACCACTTTACTGTGTTTAAAAGCAAAGAGGACTAAGGTGTTCCTGACCCAAGAGGATATTTTCAATCACTTCATACGTATGTGAATATTGGATAATGTGTAGAAAAGACCACCAAGGAATTGATGCCTATGAATTATGGCATTGGAGAAGAATATTGAATATACTATGGATATTGCCAGAAGAACAAATAAATCTGTCTTGGAAGAAGCACAGCCAGAATATTCCTAAAAAAGGAGATTGATGAGACTTAGTCTCATGGAGAGACCAGTCCCTGGAAAAGGTTATCATTCTTGGTAGTGTAGAGGAACAAAGAAAAAGAGGAAGACCCTCAACAAGATGGATTGACACAGTGGCTACAACAATGGAATCAAACACAGGTACAATTGTGAGAATGGTGTAGGACCAGGCAGTGTTTCTTTCTGCTGTACAGAGGGTTGCTATGAGGCAGAAACAAATTAACGGCACCTAACAAGAGCAACAGTGAATAAGGAAGACCATAGAAGAACTGATACTTTTGAGTTATGGTGTTGGAGGTGAATATTGAAAGTGCCATGGGCTGCCAAAAGAACCAATAGACATATGTTGGAAGAAGGGCAGTCAGAGTGCTCCTTGGAGACCAGAATGGCCAAACTCCGTCTCTCATACTTCAGACATATTGTTGGGAGGGACCAGTCACTGGAGAATGATATCATGTTTGGTAAGGTGGAGGGTCAGAGAAAAAGAGGAAGACTCCCAGCGAGATGGATTGGCCAAGTGGCAGCATCAATGGGCTCAAGCATGGCAACAATTGTGGGGTTGGCCCAGGATCAGGCAGTGTTTCATTCTGTTGTGTGTGCATAGGGTGGCTTTGATTCAGTACCAACTGTATGGCACCTAACAACAACAACAACATGATTGAGGTATTGTTCTAAGTACCAGAAATAAAATCATGAAGAAAGCAGAAAGGACCCTGATTTTGTGAGCAGTTTATGCTAATGGAAGAGAGATAATAAAGCAAAGTAATAAATGAGGTAATTTCAGATAGTGATAATGAATGCAAATAAAATAAAAAGGGTTGTTGTTGTTAAGTGTCATAGAGTCCATTCTGACTCACTCAAACTGACACTATGCACAACAGAACAAAATACTTCTTGATCCTGCATCATCCTGACAGTTGAAAATACAATGGCTTAGTTCAGGAACCCCTTAGTTCACAAACTGATATCTTTACTAATGAACACTTTAAAGAGATTTTTCTTGCATAATGTTTGAATAATGCAATATGTCATTTATTTTCTCAGCTTCTGCTTCCATGAGTGTTGATTGTAGATCTAAGAAAATGAAGTATTTGACAACTGCAGTCTTTTCTCCTTTTATCATATTGTCATTTATTAGACTAGTTGTGAGCATTTTCATTTTCTTTGCTTTGAGATGCAATCCATACCAAAGATTTTAGTCTTTGATCTTCATCAGCAAGTATTTTAAGCCCTCTTTGCTTCTATCAAGCAAGGTTGTGTCATCTGCCTATTGCATGTTATAAATAATTCTTCCTCCAATCTTGTTTCCACATTCCTCTTCACGTAATCCACTTTCTCAGATTACTTGCTCAGCATGCAGACTTAATAAATATGGTGAAAGGATATAACCTGGTGCACACTTTTTCTGATTTTGTTCTAAAGACTGACTTTTGGTCTATGTCAGGGTCCTCATGAGCACAATTAGGTATTCTGGAATACCATTTTTTTCAATGTTATTCATAGTTTGTCCTGATCCACACAGTTGAAAACCTTTGCAATAATCACAAGTAAACATTTTCCTTGTATTCTCTGGTGTTCATGTGAAAGTTGGATAATGAATAAAAAAGACCAAATATTCATCTGGCATGGACAATGATATCACTAGTTTCACTTCCTTATCTGAATCTGGCTTGAACTTCTGGCAGCTCCCTGTTGATGTACTGCTACAGTAATTTTTAAGTTATCTGCAGCAAAATTTACTTGTATGTTGTATCACTGATATTCTTCAATATAGTCCACATTTCATAGGGTCATCTATCTTTGGAATGGGCACAAATATGGATCTTTTCCAATAAGTTGGCCAAGCAGCAGTCCACCAAATTTCTATGCATGGATAAGTGAGTGCTTCCAGTGCTACATCAGTTTGCTGAAAGATTTCAGTTTGTATTCCATCAGTCCCTGGAGCCTTGATGTTTTTGAATGCCTGCAGTACAGCTTGGACTTCTTCTTTTAGTACCATTGATTCATGATCATATGCTACCTCTTGAAATGTTGAAAATCAACCATTTCTTTTTTGGTATAATGACTCTGTGCATACCTTCCATCTTCTTTTGGTGTTTTCTGTATCATTCGATATTTTCTCCACAGATACAAATCTAATATTGCAAATCTAAGCATGGAATTTTTTTTTTTTTTTCAGATCTTTCAGGTTGAGAAATGCTAACTTCGCTCCTCCCTTTTGATTTTTAACTTCAGGTCTTTGCACATTTCATTACAATACTTCACTTTGTCTTCTCGAACTGTCCTTTGAAAATTCCTGTTCAGCACTTTTACCTCCTCATTTCTTCCATTTGCTTTAGCTTCTATAAGTACAAGAGTAAGTTTCAGAGCCTCTTCTGATATCCATTTTGGTTTCTCCTTTCTTCCCTGTCTTTGTAATGACCTTTTATTTTCTTCCTGTATGATATTCTTGATGTCATCCACAATTCTTCTGGATTTCAGTCATTAGTGTTTAATGCATCAAATGTGTAATTGAGAAGCTCTTTAAATTTAGTTGGGGGAGAGTGACTGTGTGCTGAAGACCTGGGGGATACGGGGGAAGGATTGCATGGAGAGGATTGTAAACATGGCAATGAGACGATATACAATAGAATGAATGTAAGACTGATGTTCTCCCATGTAAACTATCACATAATTCACAATAAAATGTTAAAAAAAAATTAGGTGGGATATACTCAGTTATATTTTGGTTCTCATGGACTTGTATAAATTTTCTCAGCTTCAGCCTCAATTTGCATATGAGCAACTGATGACCTTTTCAACAGTCAGCCCCTGGAATAGTTTTGGCCAATGATATTGAACATATCCACCATATCACCCAACACATAAAGTCAATTAGATTCCTGAGTATTCTGTCTAGTGAGAACCATGTGTAAGGTAGCCTTTATGTTGTTTTCAAAAAGGCAATTACAATGAATATCATTGGTTTTACCAAATTGTATCATGCTATCTCTAGCCTCATTTCTGTTACAAGGACATATTTCCTCCACCACTCGTCTGTCAGTTTGTCACTGTGATGCTTGAAGCTATGTTACAGGTACTTTGCATGCTGGCAAGGTCACTCTGGTGGACAGGCTTCAGTTGAACTTCCAGACTAAGACAGACTTGGGAGGTGGAGAGACTGACTACCTCTTAATATTCAGTAACTGAAAACCTTAACATTAACAGTGAGATACTTTAATATAGCACTGGAATATTGAATATTGAAACATGATGACCACCACCAGAATGTTGCCAGATATAGTGATAGAAGATGAGTCCCTTGGTTGGAAGGCACTCAAAATGCAACTAGGGAAGAGCTGCCTCCTCAAAGTAGAGTTGATGATGTGAATGGAGTAAAGCTTTCAGAAGCTTCATTCACTTATTTGTCACAACTAAAAATGAGGAGAAAGTTGTAAATATTCATTAATAATCAGAACATGAAATGTATGAAATATGAATCCAGGAAAATTGGAAGTTGTCAAAATTGAAATGTAATAATAAAATATCAATATCCTATGAATTAGCTGAAATGAAGTGATATTGTCCATTTTTAATTTGACAATCACATGGTTTACTATGCCTGGAATGACAAATTGAAGAAGAATGGTGTCACCTTTATGATCAAAAAGAACATTAAAAGATCTATCTTGAAGTATAATGTTGTCTGTGATAGTATAATATCCATTTGCCTAAAAGGAAGACCAATTAATATCACTGTTATTCAAATTTGCACATTTAACACTAAAGACAGTGAAGATGAAATTGAAGAACTATACCAATTTTTTTCCGTCTTAACTTGATCAAACATGTCATCAAGATGTAGTGATAATTATTGGTGCTTATAAGGCAAAGGTTGTAAACAAAGAGGAAAGATGAGTAGTTGGGAAATATGGACTTGCTGATAGAAATGATGATGTAGATCTCATGATAGAAGTTTGCAAGAAAAATGACACATTCATTACAATACCTATTTAAACAACATAATAGGCAATTACACACATGAACCTCAACAGATGGAATACACAGAAATCAAGCTGATTACATTTGTAGAAACAGATGGTACAAAAACTCCATATCATCAGCCAAAACAAGACTAGGGGCAGACTCTGGAACAACATCAATGGTTCCTAAGCAAGTTCATACCGGAGGTGAAGAAAATTAAACAAGTCAATGACAGCTAAAATATAACCTTGATCACATCCCACATGAATTTAGAGATTATCTCAAGAACAGATGTGGTGCATTAGACACTAATGACCAAAAACCAGAAGACTTGTAGAATGACATCAAGAACAACATACAGAAAGTTAGCTAAAGGTCAGCAAGAAAGAAAGAGAATACCACAATGGATGTCAAAGAAGACTCTAAAACTTGCTCTCCAACATAGAGATGCTAAAGCAAATGGAAGAAATGAGGAGATAAAAGAGCTAAACAGAAAATTTTGAAGAGCAGCTCAAGAAGACAAAGTCAAATATCATCATGAAAGTGTGAAGGTCTAGAGTTAGAAAACCAAAAGGGAAGAATACACTCAACATTTCACAAGCTGAAAAAACAGAGGAAAACAATCAAATCTCAACTTGCAATACTGCAAGATTCTTTAAGCAAAATATTGAATGATGCAGAAAGCATCAAAAGAAGATTTAAAGAATACACAGAGTCATTGTAGCAAAAATAATGGTCGATGTTCAAACATTTCAAGAGTTAGCATATGATCAAGAGCCAATGATACTGAAGGAAGAATTCCAAGGTTTACTGAAGGCATTGGCAAAGAACAAGGCTCTGGGAATTGATGTAATTGCAAATTGAAACATTTCAATAAACTGATGCAGTACTGGAAGCACTCACTCATCTATGCCAAGAAATTTAGAAGACAGCTACCTTGCCAACTGATTAGAAGATGTCCATATTTGGGCCTTTTCTGAAGAGAGATCAAATGGAATGCAGAAATCATCTGATGGTATTATTAATATCATATGCAAGTTAAATTTTGCTAAAAATATTTGGAAAATGGCTGGAACAGTACATTGACAGGGAGCTGTCAGAGGTTCAAGCCAGATTCAGATGAGAACATGGCACAAGGAATATCACTGCTGACACCAGATGGATCTTGGCTGAAAGTAGAGAATACCAGAAAGATGTTTGCCTGAGCTTTATTGACTATGAAATGGCTTTCAACTGCTTGGATCATGACAAGATATGGACAACATTGCAGAACATAAGTATTCTAGAGCACTTAATTGTGCTGATGAGGAACCTGGACATAAATCAAGAAGCAATCATTTGAACAGAACAAGGGGACACTGAATGATTTAAAATTAAGAAAGGTATATGCCAGGGTTGTAGTCTTTCACCATACTTATTCAGTCTGTATGTGGAGCAAATAATATATATGAGAAACCTGATTATCTAAAGAAGAAAGTGCCATCAGGATTAGAGGAAAGATTATTAACAACTTGCCATATGCAGATGATACAGCCTTGCTTGTTAAATGCAAAGAGGATTTAAATACTTGCTGATGCAGATAAAACACCACAGCCCTCAGTTTGAGTTGAACCTCAGTGTAAAAAAAAAAACCACAATAATTTTCACCACTTGAGCAATAAATAATATAATGATAAATGGATAAAAGATTGAAGTTGTCAAAGACTTCATTTTGCTTGGATCCACCATAAACACCCTTGGAAGTAGCATTCAAGAAATCACACAATGTATTGCATCAGGAAAATCTGCTGCACAAGACCTCTTTAAAGATGTTGATTTGAGAAATAAAGTACACCTAACCCACGCCGTGGTAGTTTCAATTGCCTCATATGCATGTGAAAGTTGGATGGTGAATAAAAAAGACCATAGAAGAATTGATGCATTTGAGTTATGGTGTTGGAGATGACTATTAAAGTTACCTTGCACTACCAGAAGATCAATCAAATCAATGTTGAAAGAAATACAATCAGAATGCTCCTTAGAAGCCAAGATGTCCAGACTTCATCTCTCATATTTAGGACATATTATCAGGAGGGACTAGTCCATAGAGAAGGACATCATACTTGGTAAAATAGGGAGTCTAAGAAAAAGAGGAAGACTCCCAAAGAAATGAATTGGCACAGTAGCAGTGACAATGAGCTCAAGCATCGAGGCAATTATGAGGATGGTGCAGGACTAGAACGTGTTCTATGTACTTTCTGCTGTATGTAGGGTTTCTGTGAGTCAGAACTGTTGTACATAGGGTTTCTGTGAGTCAGGACTGACTCCAAGGCACCTAATAACAATTTAACAAGGACACCTTTTCTAACTATGGATCTTTCCTCTTTGTTTCCAACTTTCACATTCCAAATACCAGTAATTATCAATATATTTTGATTGAATGTTTTTCAGTCTTGGTCTGAAGAAGATGGTTGTCGTTAAATGCCGCCAAGTTGATTCTGACTCATAACAACCCTATATAGGATTTCTGAGGAGTGGCTAGTGAGTTTGATCGGCAACCTTTCAGTGCAGTGCTTAGTCTTTATCATCACTGATAGGTTTAGTGGTTGGTACATATATTTGAATAATAGTGGTATTGGCTGAATTTCCTTGTAAGCATATCGATGTTATCCTATCACATACAGCACTATGCTTCACGATAGTTCTTGAAGATGAACATTATGCCTTTTCTCTTCAGTTTGATGTTCCTGACATATTAAACTATGATTGTCTGATTCAAATGGACAATATCAGTACATTTCAGCTATGCTGAAGATATCGATCTTTTTGCAATCCATTTTGTTTTTACAACATTCAATTTTCTTAGAGTCATATTTTGTACCTTCCATGTACTGATTATTAATGGGTGTTTACATCTGTTTCTACTCATTTTGAGTTGTGCCCTATCAGCAAATGAAAGTCCTAAAAGGTTTGCTTCATTCACATCATTTTAGTCAACTCTTCTTTGAGGAGGCAACTCTTCTCTAGTCATATTTTGAGATACTCATCTTCCAACACTATATATGAAAATCTTTTGCTACTATTCATAATGTTTTCATCTTCTGGCATTATATGTGAC
This sequence comes from Chrysochloris asiatica, assembly GCF_000296735.1. NCBI lineage: Eukaryota > Metazoa > Chordata > Mammalia > Afrosoricida > Chrysochloridae > Chrysochloris > Chrysochloris asiatica. Next base: position 5,386,737 of record NW_006408520.1, read on the forward strand.
AATGCTCTGCTGTATTCATATGGTTTTCAGTGGTTAACCACGCAGAAGTAGTCCACCTCTTCTTCCTTGTCTGTTTTAGTTTAGAACTCCAGTGAAATCTGTCCACATTGGTAACCCTGTTGGTATTTAAAATACTGGCTTAGCTTCCAGCATCACAGCAAATCACAATGCACAGTAGTAAAATGAACAGTCAGATGAGTGGTAGAATTGAACTATGGGTCCTTTGTAAACTTTGTCTTATGCCTCCTTGCTCTTCCTAGAATAGTTTATCTTTTTCACTTTCATCCATTGACTTATTGCTCTATACTTAGCATTGCAGTTACTAGATCATATTTCCAAGGAAAACAGTGCTACTCCCTATCACTGATATAATTTTATGTGCCAGTTTCTAAAAGTTGAAATCTCAATGTTTTAATCCCCTTTGCAAACATTGACATGTCTTCATAAGTCTTGATTTTTTTTTATTCTTCTGGATAAATTCCATAGCATTTTACTAGATGCTTTAAGTTTTATTAAGAAGCCCTGGTAATTCTGTGAGTTAGGCTTTGGGTTGTTAACTGCAGGATCAGCAGGTCAAAGCCACCAGTTGTTCTGTGGAAGAAAGATGAAACGGTCTGCTCCCAAAAGATTCACAGTCTTGGAAATTCTATGTAGGATTGATTGAGTCAGAATCTACTCAATGGCAGTGGATTAAAAAAAAATTTTTTTAATGTTTTGCTTGGCAGTTGTGACCACCATATTATCAGTTGTAGTTGTTAAATGCTGACAAGTTGGTTCTGATTCACAGTGACCCTATACAGGGTTTCTAAGGAGCATCTGGTGGGTTTGAACTGTCAACTTTTTGGTTAGCAGTCCAGTTCTTATCCTACAGTATCACACCAAGGCTCCATATTGTCAGAATTCCTGTCAAATAACCTTTGTTATTGTTGTTAAGTGCCGTCGAGTTGATTCTGACCCATAGCAACTTTGTATAGGGTTTCCAAGGAGTAGCTGGTGAGCTTGAACCACCGACTTCACAGTTCAAACAGCTTTGCAGTCTGACGCCATTAGCCCACAGCACATCACCAGGACTCCCTCAAATAGCCTTGGTTTACCTGAAAAATCCTGGCTGGCACAAGCAATTTATGATTAGTTACTAACTTAAAGGTTGGCAGTTCTAATTTTATTCCCAGCATGGGGATCTGTTTTCATAAAGAACACAGTCAAGAAAACCCTATGGAGCAGTTCTACTCTGTAATACATGGGCTTGCCATGAATCAGAAGCTGACTCAAAGACAGCTAACTGCACCAGTTAAGCTTCCTAAGGAATGATAACAATCACCTTTCCTCTTCTGTTGAATATTCACAATATCCCATTTTCCCTGCATAAGTGCATGAGATACTTCCTGTACGGCACCTGGCTACTGTATGCTCTCCTCTTTCCTTTTTACAAGGCAGTTGTATCAGCAACAAAATTATTCTTTAAAATGCTGTGTTTGTGTTTTGTTTTGTTTTTCACAATATCTCATCTTCCTTAGCAAACTATAAGCTCCTGGAATGGTGTTAATAATTACCACAAGGTGTTTAGCAAATATTTGTTTAATAAATTGTCAAATACATCAATTAATAAACAAATAAGTGAATGAATAAATGAAGAATTGCTTTGATGGCTCAGATTTGACTTTCAGGACAGTCTCATTTGAGCCATTAAAAAAGAATAATAATAGTAACTTACAATCCAGTCAGATTTGCATTAGAAAGATTCTTTTGTACAAATACTCCAGGGCAACTGTAAAGTCACTTTGAAAGCAAATGTCATAAAAAAATTCATAAGATAAAACAAGATAAATAAGCTTGTAGTTTGTCCCAGGTGGAAAGAACAATTTTTTCACCTGTAGCAGAATACATATAAGAATTAAAATGTCTACACAGTCAAAAGCAAATGAGTGGTAAAGCTCATTGGGAAAAGCAGAGTAAGTGGGACATTAGTAACTGTAAGATTGTCGTTGTTGTTAATTGCCACCCACTTGGTTTCCACTCATAGAGGCCCAGTATAGCATTTCTGAGGAGCAACTGGTGAGTTTGAACCACTGACTCTATGATTCAAACTGACCTTGTGGTCCTGCGCTTATCCTACAGTAATGTTAAATAAGTAGAAATCCTCTGAAATGGTGAACAAGGACCTTGGAAGCTGCTGTATTATATCTCAGCTGATTTCCCTCCTAAAATATACCAGAATCAGTGGCTGTTGAGTTTGACACTATCTTATGGCAATACTGTCTGACAGGGTAGAATTGTGTTTCATAGGGTATTCAGTGAGTAATATTTGGAAATCAAATCACCAGGGTTTTCTTCAAGGACACGTTTGGGTGAATTTGAACTTCTAATATTTCAGTTGGAGTCCTGGTGTGCCACTGCAGTATAATGCGCTGGTCCATAAGGTTTGAACCACAAGGTTGGTGGTTCAAACCCACCAGTCATGCCTTGGAAACCATATACAGGGTTGCTATGGATTGGAACCTACAACAACAACATATCAGTTAACAGACAAACATGTTAACAGTTTACATCAACCAGAGACTCTTGCAAAATAAGCATATATCCATATCTAATTTAAGGGAAAAAATAAATTTAAAGATACATTTTAGTAACCCCTACTATCATATTATAGCCTTTTAAAGTAACTAAAGTAGTCCAGGATCTCTACTTCAGGGTCTAGAAAGGTTTTACAAATTTTAACCAAGGAAGAAACAGAAAGAATGTCCTGGAATGCCTGGCTGAAAATGGAAGAAAAGGGGCTTGAAAATGCTGGATCACAAATGACAGTTTCTAATAAATTGAAAAATGTATTTTACTAGATCAAGAAACTAAATATAGCAAAAGGAGTCACTTGTTCATTCATTAAATAAGAGCAATATGTCCTGGATCCTACTGTTCATCTTCCTCCTGCTGCATAGATGAATGTCATAATGTCTAGGATTGGTCTTACACACACATTATGTGCATTAGACGAAGAAGACTTAGATTGTAGTTCTAATTCTGCAACCTAATAAAAAGTTGATAGTTTCTTGGCCAAATCACTAGCTTCTCTTGGTCTCATTTAGAATAAAAATACTACTGACATTAATCTCATAGGATTGTATGGATATATGTAAGGTATATGAAAAATAAACTACAGCCTAGATATGTGTTTAGACTCACCACCAATAGATTTTCCAGACTAAGAACGGAATAAGAAGAAATAGGTGATTCGTTTCTGAGTGATCAGCTACTGAAAGCTTTAAATGACACTTAAACATTGTCTGATTCAATGCCAGAAGATGAGCCCTTCAGGTTGGAAGGCACTGGAAATACATGTGTGGAAGAGTTGCTTCCTTAAAGTGAACATAGATGGAGCAAAGCTTCTGGGATATTCATTTGCTGATGGGACACAACTAAAATGAGAATAAACAGCTGCAAAAATCCAGTGATAACTGGAACATGAAATGTGCAAATTGTGGACCTGGGAGAATTATTGTTGTTATGTGCCGTAGAGTCGGTTCCGACTCATAGCAACCCTGTACAGGGTTTCTGAGGCTGTAAATCTTTACAGGAGCAGAAAGTCTCATCTTTCTCCCACAGAACAGCTGATAGTTTCAAACCGCTGACCCTGAGGCTAGCAGCCTATTTGTAACCACTACGCTACCAGAGCTCCTTTTGGAATGAAATGGGAAGAATAAAGTTGAATATCTTAAGCATTGTTATTGTTGTTAAATGTCGTTGAGTAGGTTCCAACTCATAGCAACCTTGATTAGGGTTTCCAAGAGCAGTTGGTGAGCTTGAATCACCAACCTTGAGGTTCAGACTGACCTTGTAGTCCAGCGCATTAACTCATAGCACCAAATCACAGGCATTAGTGAGCTTCAATAGATAGGTATTGAAAATTTGAACCAGACAATTATATTGTTTACTATGCCAAGAATGACAAATTAAAGATGAATGGCATCACATTCATTTCAGAAATAACATTTCAAGATCTATCTTGAAGTACAGTTCATCTAGTTATTAACAAGGTGTCCTAGTGTGGTACTGTAGACAAGCATTGGACTGGTAATGATGTTGACAGTTCAAATGCACCAGTCACTGTCTGTGACCCTATACAAGGTCACTTTGAGTCATAAATGGTACACAACAACAACAATATCATCTTGAAATACAATACATATAATAGGAAGACCAATTAACACAACAATCATTCAAGTTTATGCACTAACCACCATAACAAATTATGAAGAAATCAAATAATTCTATCAACTTCTCAGATTGAAATCGATCAAACATACAATCAAGATGCATTGATAATTACTGTTGGTTGGAATGTGAAACCTGTAAACAAAAAGGAAGGAAGAGTAGTTGAAAAATATGGCCTTTGTCATAGAAATGATTCTGGAGTACACATAATAGAATTTTGCAAGACAAAAGACTTCTTCATTGCAAATACCTGTTTTCAACAACATAAACGGCAACTATACACTTGGACCTCACCAGATGGAATAAACATGGATCAAATTGACTATATGTGGAAAAGCTAAAAGTCATTAGTCAAAACAAGGCCTGGGGCATACTGTGGCACAGATAATCAATTGCTCATATGCAAGTCCAGGCTACATATGAAAGAAATAAAAACAAGTCCATGAGAGCCAGTATTTGACTTTGAGTACATGCTATTGGAATTTAGAGACCATCTCAAGGTCATCTGTAGAACAGATCTGAAGCATTAGACACTAATGACCAAAGACCAGAAGTGTTGTTGTATGACATCAAGAACACCATACCTAAAGAAAGCAATTGATGATTAAAAAAAAAAAAGACAAGAAATAAAGGACAAAATTGGATGTCAGATGTTTCCTTAGAAAGCTAGAAATAGAAATACCTAACAACCCAGCAACTCCGCTACTTGGTATATATACACAAGAAATATGAGTCCAAACATTAGTAGATATATCCACACCAATGTTTATTGCAGCAATATTCACAGTAGCAAAAAGATGGAGACAGCCTAAGTGCCCATCAATGGAAAAATTGATAAACAAACTTTGGTACCTACATACAATAGAATATTATGCTACCTTGAAGAATAATAATGAAGCTGCAAGCCACCACATAACATGGGGGAACCTTCAGAACATTATGCTGAATGAAATTGGTCAGTCACAAAAGGACAAATATTGCATAAGATCATTATTGTAAAAAATTAAGAAAAGATACTTATACTAAAAGAAAAAAAAAAATTATTTGCTGGTTACCAGGGGAGGGAGGCAGGGGATGGTGGAGCACATGTTAGGGGATAGATACATCATACTTCAGTTGTTGGGGAGGTCAATATACAAGGAATGAGAGGGCAATACACAAGAAGGGGTTGGGGTGGAAGAACAAGGTAGATAGGAGAACATTTAGGTAGGTTTTCATGGCCTAAATGGGTCAGAGGTAAATAATGATGTATGCTCAACTTTGGAACAACAGATCTCTGTCACATAGGAATCAAGGCATAGTCTGAATGTGTAAAATAGGGGAAATAATGTTAAGATGCTTGACTATCTTATGAATCTTGGTTTCTCTTGCCTACTATTGTAAAATAGAAACTTGAGTGGGATAGAAAGGAATATCAAGAAACATCATTACAGAATGCTTGTAAGCCAACTTCAGACTATACCTAAAAGGGGTTCTAGAACTCGCCCAGTAAAATAGGCATCTTGCAGAGCCTTTGAAGTATACAGGACATTAGGTGTAATCCTTAGCCCCATCCGGAACCTTCTGAAGTGGAACATACCCACTTGAAAGAACATGCAGACCAGCCCAGAACAGCTAGAAGAGCAGAAGATATGCCCTGAAAGAAAGACCAGCAGGAAAGAACAAAAACAAAAATGGCAGTCTGTTTGGTTATTACAAGAACAAGCAAGCTGGTTGCCAGAGAGTCACTAAGGCAAGCAATGAAGTCCCTTCAAGACAATCCCCCTCCAAGACTAAAACACAAAGGGAACACATGAACAAGCATGTAAGCTGGCTGATGACCATGTTGGTCTATATGTGAGTAGAACTGGGGGAAAATCAGTACTGAAGATATAGGATGAGTTTGGCCATGTTCCATAGACTCCTGTTGACCTTGAGAGAGAGAAGAGCTAGTTGGCCCTAAGTTTGGAGAGACTTGGGAACTCCTGAGCCCATGGACAATGACCTAACCATGGAGGGCTAGAGCTGAGAGTGAAGCGTCCAGTTGATATGAAGTGGCAGGAGATGCACAAGACTGAACAAACTTGCATACAGTACACAGTTGATTGGCTTCGATGGCTTGATGACCAGAGTTCCACTTGTTGGTGATGTTAGGTGCCATCGAGTTGGTACTGACTCATAGCCACCCTATGCACAGCAGAACGAAACACTACCTGATCCTGAGCCAACCTAACAATCGTTGTCACACTTAAGCCCACTGATGCTGCCACTTTGCCAATCTATCTCACTGGGGTTCTTCCTCTTTTTCTCTAACCCTCCATCTTACCAAACATGATATCATTTTCCAGCGACTCGTTCCTTCTGACAATATGTCTGAAGTATGAGAGATGAAGTTTAGCCATCCTTGTCTCCAAGGAGCACTCTGGCTGCACTTTTTCTAACACAGATCTGTTGGTTCTTTTGGCAGCCCATTGCACTTGCAATACTCTCTTTCAACACCATAACTCAAAAGTATCAATTTTTCTGCGATCTTCCTTATTCACTATCCAGCTTTCACATGCATATGAGGTTATTGAAAATACCATGGCTTGGATCAGGCACACCTTAGTCCTCAAGCTGACATCTTTGCTCTTCAACACTTTAAAAAGGTCTTGTGCAGCAGATTCGCCTAATGCAATATGTCATTTGATTTCTTGATTGCTGCTTCCATGAGTGTTGATAGTTGATCCAAGAAGAATAAAGTCCTTGACAAGTTCAATCTTTTCTCCATTGATAAGAATATTGTTTATTGGTCCAGTGGTGAGGATTTTTGTTTTCTTTACATTGAGAGCTCCACTAGAGGTGGATAAAGAAATTTGATAAAGGAAAAGATTTGATGAAATTGACCTATATATATGGATGTAGTAGCTCAAAATATCACCTGAGAAGGAAGGAGTCTTCAAATCAAGGTTCAAGCTTAACTCCTCAGTATACAGGGTTGATAGGTAGGGGCAACTTAGACATTGACTACCTAAAATGGAGGAAGGGATGGCTATAAAGGCACAAAGTGGCTGGCTTACAAGTTTTCAAGAGGGAGTTTAGTTTCAGAGTGTGCGGGAGAAGGTAGAACCCCCACTGAATAGTTTTCATCTTATCTACACGAGTCTAATGAAAGGAGATGGGGATAGGATCCTTTTGATTCAATAGTGAGTAATTGTTATCATGACTAATTGCGATTGTCACAACTGTAAAGGTAGAAGTTTTGTAACAAAAAGGGGGACTAGTTATTCTTACATTCCAGGAACAGAGGACCTTAGGACCTTTAAGTGAGAAGAGCATGAGTTGAGAAACAACCAGAGAAACAATGACACCAGAGAGGGAGTTAAAAGTGATGACATGGAGAGATAGAGCAGCTGAGGACTGTAGACTCATGGGAAGAGAAAAGTTGTGTGCTGGTGGCCAAGAGACAGACTTGCAAAATGTGCCCTTTGGTTGTTTAAATGATTATATATTCCTGAGTGTTTTTGTGTACATCAAAACAACAACAACAAAACAAAAACCAGAAAGAATAGAAGCAAATACTGTTAAATAATGATGCATGGAGGGGATTGTATCACTGCAATGAAGCAAAATATGATAGGATGAGTTCAAACCTGATTTTCTCCCATGTAAATTATCACTCAATTCACAAAAACGCTTTAAAAAACAGTGGATGTCAGAAAAGACTCTGAAACTTTCTCTTGAATTTACATTACCTAAAGCAAATGGAAGAAATGATGAAATAAAAGAATTGAACAAAAATTTCAAAGGCCAGCTCAAAGACACATAGTAATGTATTATAATAAAATGTACAAAGACCTGGAGTCACAAAACCAAAGGGAATAACACACTTAGAATTTCTTAAACAGAAAGAACTGAAGAAATATTTAAGGTCTCCTTCTTAACCACTAGTGACAGTGGTTAAAGTGTTCAGTTGTTAACTCAAATGTTGAGTATTTGAATTCACCAGCCACTTTGTGGTAGAAAGATATAGCAATCTACTTCCATAAAGATTGTTGCTGTTGTTATGTGCCATCGAGTCAGTTCTAACTGGTAGTAACCCCGTTTACAGTTTCCAAGGATCAGTTGGTGAATTTGAACAGCCAACCTTGTAGTTCAAACCAATCTCGAAGTCCAGTGTATTATTTCACAGGGTCACACCAGGACTCTTTTACAGGTAGGGAAATTCTGTGGACAGTTCTACTCTGTTCTATAGATTTGCTATGAGTCAATATTGAACCACCTTCAATGGATTTGGGTCTTTTGTGGTTTAAAGAAGTAAGTAGGCAACACAATTGGCTCCTTAAAATTTTATTATTTTCTCAGAAAAGGCTGTAGGACAGATTTTGTAATTTACCTATAATTCAATCCTTGCTCAGAATCTCAGTCATGGGAAAAAAGTTCAGTTTCCTCAGGAAAACTATAAAAATCATGGCATAAAAAGGCGTAAGAAGCACAATAATGGATTAAAGATTTTTCCCATTTTTCTCTTAAAACATAACTAAATTAATCTAAATTCTGTATTAGATGAACCAATGCTTATATTTGCATACTGCAATTATTACACTATAAGCCATGAGAGAAAGAGTACAGTTTTAAATTTCACTCACCTGTCAGTCAACAATTGAGACTCTCACTTCCTCATGCTACTAATAATTACAACTATTTCTATACCTAAAAAGAAATTCTTATAAGTAACTGATGGGCAAGTCAGCCTCTTACTTGCAAATTAATTCCTCCTAAATAACAACCTTTTTCAGAACTCCAACTGTGTTCACTACTCATTTCATGTACCTGGTGCTTTTATTTTCTCTTCTTTTAAGAATGTTGTGCTCTTTTGTTGTGATTTTTAATTTTCCAATTGTCACAATTTTGCTGTCTTGATTTCTTCTAGAAATGTCAATAAGCCAACCAATAACAAATTTAAAATGGATATATTTGGACCAAGTGCTTGACACAGCAGGAACCAATATTTTAGATATGTGACTTGAGTTGCTGTTGTTGTTAGATGCCATCGACTTGGTACCGACTCATAGCGACCTTATGCACAGCAGAA
>NW_006408520.1:5397153-5400576 GCF_000296735.1 Chrysochloris asiatica
GACCCATAGTGACCCTGTATAGGGTTTCCAATGAGCAGCTGGTGATCTTGAATTCCTCAAATTCAGTTCAAAACAAATTTGCAGTTCAGCACATTAACCCACAGTGCCACACTAGGAATATAAAGTCAAACCATGCATTTGGGAAACAAATTTTCTTGAAATTGGAAGATGCACCCAGCCAATTATCCAGAAATTCTACTACAGGTATATACCCTGGTGAGTTTCTGCCTCTGTGTTCTAACAGATAATGTTCATAGTAGCAGTGTTAATTGAACAGAAGAGTGAAACATCCCAAATGTTTATAAGAATATAACAATTAAATATATTGTGGTATCACCTACCATGAAATGTTGTTCAGCAATGAGAATAAATGACACCTACATGGAAAAATTTAAGCAGGGTGGCTCTATAGGATAAACAATGGACTGCAAACTACATGGTTGCCAGTTCAAGTCCATTAACCGCTCTTCAGGGGACACATGAGGCTTTCTACATTCTCAAAAAATTAAAAGTTTTGGAAACCCTATACAATGTCAGTATGAATTGAAATGGACTCCATGGCATTTAACAGCAACAACATGGAAAAATAAATAGAAGACTCTTAGAAAAATAGTAATGAATGAAAAAGCAAATCACAAAAATAATATGCACAATGATATAATTTTAATAAAATTCCAAAACATAAAATATATATAATCATGTGCATATATGTACACCTCCCCCCATCCTTTTTTTTTTTTTCTAAGGAGCATTCTGGCTGTACTTCTTCCAATACAGACGTGTTTTCTTCTGGAAGCCCATGGTACTTTCAGTATTCTTCTCTAACAACATAATTCAAATGCATTAACTCTTCTACTGTCTTTCTTACTCATCGCCCAAAATTTCACTTGTATATGAGATGATTGAAAATACCATGGATTGGGTCAGGCACACCTTAGTCGTCATAGTTGATTGCAATACACTCCCTCAGATCTGGACAGATTTTAAGTAGTTTCAGATTTCTCAAAATCCATGACAAATTTTTCCAGCATATGTCACAAGAATTAAATTATTTTGTTTTGATATCAGTTGATTTGGTTGGAGCATATATTGGAAGCACTCACACAAGGTAACTAATAAGATTTCTTGCCTTAGGTGGAAGAATTGGCTTGTCACAAACTCTAATAAAGTGTACACACTTTTCTCATAAAATGTACACACTTTCTACTTATTTGTTCCTGAAGAATCAGTTCTTTCCACAGAATTTCTTTCTATAAAGAAAGCATCAACACAGAGGACATTCATTTTTCTAATAGTGGTTTTATGCATTGGCCATGTGCAGGTTTAATTAAACCACTCCCCATCCCATCTTGTATTCCTTATGCATAAAATCAAAATTGTGATTGGATGTAGAGTCATCAGTAGAAGAAATGAAGAGATTGTTTTCAGTAGCCCTGACAAGGAAACTTTGGAAAGCTTCTGGAAATTTTCCATTATCTTTTCATTCCTTTTTTTCTACAAACTTTTTGAAGTCGGCTCATAATTAAGAAAAACTCTCCAATTTGAGCATCCACCTCCTTCTGGAATTTGCTGATTCAATCTGGCTTTTGAGACCCCAGGTCTGGTAGTCTTAACAAAATAGAAATTAGGATGCCAATATTTGAGAGAAATGATATGTCTTAGTAGCAAAGTAATATTATATAATAGCAGCACCTAATATTTGAATCATATACTATGAACCAAACAGGATATTTCATATACCTTGTATATCTCAATTATTGTAATCTTTATAAAAATTCTTTATTAGTTAGGTAACAATAAAGGAACTGAGGACAATAAAAACTAAGTAAAATCTCTATGTCATACAACTATAAGCTATGCTGCCTCTTACAAGTTCTTGAGATCTTCATATTGTTCATCCACTGTACCAGGATGGGGTACCAGATAAGGATTCAGTTAGAATCCAAGATGTATGTTACTACCAGTTCCCCCAATGATGGTGGTGATAGTCAAGAGCTTGGATGGAGTCCAAATCCAGTGCAGAGACTACTACTGCTATATTAAGAACATTGTATACTTAAAAGGAATATAAGAGAATAATGCATGATTACCGCCCAACAAAAGTTTACATCTTAAAGATTACTTAGATATTCACATGAAGCAATTAAATAGCAATCTAACAAAGTATCTATTATATTTAATTCAATAAATAGTTACTGATATCATTTTCTCTCACAAACTGACTAAAGGTGCCAAAATAAGTGTTTCGATGGCACTTAACATCAACAACACTCAAGAACAGGGAGGATAACAAAGACGTTGGCTCGCTTTGTAGGATTTCAAGATGTATTGATGAAAAGTAGGCTTATAAATTATCAACTAAAATTTCAAATGTGCTCACTGCACTTAGGTACTAGATGCTCAAAAGGAAGGTATTATTCCTAGGAAAGTAATCTCAAATGATCACTCTTTCGTATTTCTTTAATACTTGCATGAATGCAACACTTCTCATTTGAAAACACAATTTTTTATTCCTAACTAAAATCATTGACTATATTTTGCATTTCCTTGGTGCATTACAGATATGAAAATCTGAAAGTACAAGCCATTCTCAGGCACAATGAAGCATCATATATGATAAGACAATCATATTTAAAGTACAGCATTTGGAAAATCAATTTATTGAAAGGCTAGCTGCCAGGGCAACTTACACATGTATCTTCAACTCAGTAACCTTATGCTGGCTAATGCAAAACTATGTCAATGGCTAGCTCAATGTCATTTATAAAGAGATTTCTCATGTTTTATCCATTACTATGCCTTATTTTTACACATGTCAAGAATCTAAGCACTTTAAGATACATTGTGGGTGATTGTCAACGTATTACAGAAATAAGGCCAAGATCCAATATTTCTGGCATACGTGTCAGCAGTGCCCTACGTAAGATTCATTAAATTTTCTAATACATCCTTATTGGTCACACATTCAGTGCTAGGCACTGTTTTGGACACAGAAGTTTCAGCTGTTAACAAGGCAAGCAAGCTTCTAGTTTCAAGAAGCCTACATTCTAGTGGAGACTGACAGTAAATATTTAACAAATGAATAAATAAGCTGATTTTGACTAATGTTTAAGAGCTATACAAAATAAATGAAACAGTGTAGTGGGTTACAGAATGACTTGTGGGTTGCAGAAAAAAAGGTATTTTAGTTGGGGCAACTCCAAAAGCTCGCCCTAAAAACATAACATTTTATCTAAGAACAGAATGTTGGAGAATTATCAACCATGAAAAAAAAAAAACTTTGAGTTAGAGATGAGTTTTAAATGTTTGATGGACAGAAGAAAGCTAGAGTAACTGGATAATATTTAAAAACAATGATAATTATAAGAGATGAAGCCAGAGGGAAAGTTTTTTCTCTTTCATATTGTTGTTAGGTACCTCTCT
>NW_006408520.1:5401151-5402896 GCF_000296735.1 Chrysochloris asiatica
CTCAAAGTGAAGTCTTGGTTCTTTAACATTTTAAAAGGTCTTATGCAGTTGATTTGTCTAGTATAATATGCCATTTTCTATCTTTCTTTCTTTCTTTCTTTCTGCCATTTTATTTCTTGACTGCTGCTTCCATGAGCATTGATTGTGGATTCAAGTAAAATGAAATAATTGACAACTTCAATATATTCTCCATTTATCGAGATATCTTTTATTGGTTCACTTGTGAAGATTTTTGCTTTCTTTACATTGAGTTGTAATTTATACTGAAGGCTGTATTCTTTGATCTTATGAGCAAAAGTTTCAAATCTTCTTCACTTTCAGCGAGCAAGTTTGTGGCATCTGCACTTTGCAGGTTTTAAACAAGCCTTATGCCTAATTCTTCTTCATTTAGTCCAGCTTCTTAGATAGACGATGATGCACGTTTCATGAATTTAAACCACGCAATATCTCCTTGTTCTGTTCAAACAACTGCTTGGTCTGTGTACAGGTTCTTCATGAGCACAACTGAGTGCTCTGGCATTCCTATTTTCCACAAATTTATCTGCAGTGTTTTGTTTTGTTTAATGATCCACACAGATGAAGGTATTTGCATAGTCATTAAAACAAAAGTCAACATCTTTCTTGCATTCTCTGCTTTCAGCCAAGATCCATCTAATGTCATCAATTATATTCCTCCAGCTTGAATTTCTGACAGCTTCTTGTCTATATGTGACCACAAACATTTAAAAATTATCCTCAGCAAAATTTTATTTGTTTGAGATTATTAATGATATTATTTGATAGTTTTCACATTCTGTTCAGTCACCATTCTTTGGAAAGGGCACAAATATGAATTTTCAAGTAGGTTGTCCAGGTAGTTGTCTTCCAAATTTCTTAATATAGACTTGTGAGTTCTTCCAGCCCTGTAATCAGTTTACCAAAACATTTTAGTTGCTATTCCACCAATTCCTGGAACCTTGTTTTTCAATAATGTCTTCAGCACAACCGTGACTTCTTCCTTCAATATAATTGGTTATTGAACATATGCTACCTCCTAAAATGTTGAACATCAACCAGTCTTTTTTTGGTACAATGACTATGTATTCCTTTTACCTTCTTTAGATACTTCTGAATCATTCAATGTTTTTCCCATCAAGTCTTTCAATATTGCAAGTTAAGCATTGATTTTTCTCATCAGTTCCTTCAGTTTGAGAAATGCTGATCATGTTGTTCCAATTTGGTTTTATAACTCCAGGTCTTTGCACATTTTATTATAATACTTGACTTTGTCTTCCCAAGCTGCCCTTCAAATTTGTCTGATCAGCTCTTTTACTTCATTATTTCTTCCAGTCACTTTGTCTTCTCTACATTCAAGAGCAAGTTTCAGAGTCTCTTCTGACAACCATTTATGCCTTTTCTTTCATTCCTGTAATTGTAATGACTTTTTGCTTATTTCATATATGATGCTTTTGATGTCATTCCACAACTCTTTTGGTTATTTAGTGTCTAATGCATCAAATCTGTTCTTGAGATGGTTTCTAAATTTAACGTTATATTTTGGCTCTCAGTGACTTGTTTTAATTTTCTTCAGCTTTAACCTGAACTTGCATATGAGTAATTGATATTCTGTTCCGCAGTCTGACCCTGACCTTGTTTTGACTGGAGATATTGAGCTTTTCCATCATCTCTTTCTACAGATGTAGACAATTTGATTTTCATGTACTTCATCAACATGTATAGTCCTCATTTATGTTGTTGAAAAAAAA
>NW_006408520.1:5403716-5408691 GCF_000296735.1 Chrysochloris asiatica
TGCTATTGAGTTGCTTACAACTCATAGTGACCCTGTATAGGGTTTCTAAGGAGCAGCTGGTGAGTTTGAACCACCAACCTTGCCGTTCAAACCTACTTTGCAGCCTATCTCATTAACCCACAGTGCCACACCAGGACTCCATCTTTCGACACTATACCAGATAACCTTTCAGTCATATTAATAAGTTTTTCAGGAATAATCCTTCAGAAGTATACTGCTTAGTCCTTCTTTCTAGTCTGTTTTTTGTCTGGAAGCTCCACTGAAAAGTATTCACCAGGGGTGAATCTGTTAGTATTTCTCATAGATTCCAGCATCACAGCAACACCCAAGCCACCAGAATATGGACAAAGTGATAGACTAGATGGTAGGCTAAATTCAGGGCTACTGGCTGTAGACAAGAAAGAGGATGCTTCTTTGAGTGTAACATAAGGGGAAAGAAAAATATGTACACAGTAGATCTTCTGAATTTTAAATTTGTTATTAATTTTAGCGTTCTTAGAAATTAGGGGAGCTCTGTTGTTGTTGTTAAGTGCCGTCGAGTCGTTTCCGATCCATAGTGACCCTGTACAGGGTTTCCGAGGGTGTAAATCTTTACGGGAGTAGAAAGCCTCATCTTTTTCCCGCGCAGCGGCTGATAGTTTCGAACTGCTGACCTTAAGGTACGCTGCCCGATTCGTAACCACTAGGCTACCAGAGCCCTTAGGGGAGCTCTAACAGTTCAGAAAATCTTAAACTTACAACCAAAAAAAATTGTCTGCTTACAAATTAGAATGACACAAAGATCTTTTCACATCGGGGGACTTTATTTCTGCTGTAAAGTAAAGTCATCATGAAGGAAAGACAAAATATTTTCAGAAGAGAAATCTATGATCAGTGTCTTGATTCCAGAAATCAAAATATTCCATAATGGCTTGTAAACCTGTGAACAGTTCTTTAGTGCTATAAACCATAGCCTTAGAGAATTCCTTCTCCAATGTAAAACACTGATTTGAATCCATTGCACATACTTGCATTATTAACTTACTCCTAGGGTGTTACATTCTGAATGTACAATATTGCAACATCCTTTATCTCATTAATCACTTGTGGATTAGAGATAGCCATTCGGTTAAAGATCACTTAAACTTACAAACCAACATGCATGAAAAATTCATGAACTCATTGTAGAGAGCTGTTGAACTAATTGCTCATGACATGGGTCAAATGTCTTTGAGTGTCTAATACCATTTAGGCAAATGAATTCAGATGGAGTTGGTTGAGGGAAAAATTTTTCACAAAGTTAAACTTTTAAAATCTGAGTTTATTTTATAGTTTTTACACATTTTTCCTCATTAAATTGCCATTTGAGAAGGAGTTATGCATGACTGGAAATGGGATTGATATGTATAGCAAATGTTTCAAAGTCAGAGGGCCTCTTTCATTCAAACCAGTCTGATTTCATTGGGAATTATGATTAAATATTTAAAAGCTGAATTTTTTATGTCAATTGGTAAGTCTTTATTTTCACATGAGTTGAAACCAATATGAAATGACTTCTAGGTCAAAAACAGACACTTGCTAAATTCAAAAGCCTTACTGTAAATTGTCTCTAAATATAACCTCATCTTAAGTAGATTGCCACAGGCAGCCTAGAAAGACGCTAAAAGGCTTATCAGCAATTAAGCGCAGGGTGGAATTCCTTAAGGAATTCTTGATTTCTATTTCCCAATAATGAAAATAATCCAACATCAAAATTGTTCCAATAGTCCCCGTCTTTCTTCAGGAATGTATAATTGTACCAAAGACATCATACTAAGAGGGATGAGCAGGTAAAAGAACATATAATAAGACAGAGTCATAAACAATAGAGCAATCAATGACTAGGAGCATACAAGCACAAGGCAAGGGCAAAAGCCATCTAAAAAATAGAATGAAGGGGTCCATGTCTTTCTTCCTCTGGCTTCACAAGGGGGAAGGAGAATCAAACTCAAAATCAGCCCAAGGCATGTCTCCACCCTACAACCTTCTTTGCCTTCTTCTGACAACAGCCATCCTTCCCACAACACTCTATGCTTCACATCTAGGTTCGATAATCCATTGCAATGGTCACACAGAACTCATAGACAATATTCAATACTGTGGGGTTTATTAAGAAATAAGGAAGTGAGCAGGGTACAATGCAGGATCAGAAATAACCCTGGATACAACAGTTCTCCCATCAGAAGCATCTCTTCTTTGTTTTGTTCTTGTCTTATGCATCTCAGCCATGTAGCCCCTCAGACTCTGCCCTGCTAGGGTACGTGTTTCAAAGCTCCTTTAGCTAGTCTGCAAATGCCCAAAGGGCACATTGTGCAATCCAGCCTCCTGCCTGCAGGCACTCAGCTTTACAAGGTCCATGGCCTGGGAAGTCCAAACCTACTCCATTGCTGCTACTTATCGTGCTCAATTCATGGCTCTACTTTATTGATGGTCCTGGGATTGTCTGTTACTGCTTCTAGATGACACTTTTAAATCTAGCAGGATGGTAAAACGAACAAATCCTAATGTGAGAGTCTTATACACTCTATTTGCATGGTCCCACCCAATCATTTGGAGATAGTTAAGAAAACTTTGAACAGAAAAGTCATATCAAGTAAAGTCATGGTACTACAATAGATCAGAGGCAGATGACATTTTTTATTTTAATGTTTTGCTCATTTTGGTAGATATGTATTGAATATCTACCATGAGTCAGACATGGTCCAGAAATAGATATAAGGAAGAGGTACAGGGCAGGAGAGCCATAAAAATACCATCTTAATACAATGCAATGATAAAGCTAGACAGGATTTGATGGGAGTTCCATGGAGGGGCATTTCATTGAGTCTTGGGCTCCAGGGTACACTGAAAAGTATATTACCTAAGTTTTATCTTAAAGGGATAAATAGATTTTGATGATAGAAGTTGAGTAAAAATGATGATCAATGGTTATGCCTTTTGATCTGGCCAAAGAATAAGTTACTTCACCTGACTGATTCCATGTTTTCATCAGTAGTAGCTACAGTCTGCAGATACAGATATAGCTACAATAACTAACAAGGAAGTCCTTGAATGACACAAACAGCTAAGCATTTGACTGCTAACCAAAATGTTGGAATTCAATCCCATTCAAAAACATCTTGAAATAAAATTCTGGCAATATTCTTTAAGATTTCAGCCATTGAAAATCCTGGGAGTACAATTCTACTCTGTATACATGAGGTCACCATGAGTGAGAATTGACTTGATGGCAACTGTTTTTATTCTAATTTGAGTTTTTTATAGTAACTTTGCTGTTGCTGAGTGCTAATGAGTCATTTCCGACTCATAATGGTGCTGTATAGAGTTTAAGAAGAATAACTTTTGGGTTTGAACCATTGATCTTGTGCTTAGATAGTTCAGTGCTCATCCTACTGCACCACACCAGGACTCCAACTAGCAACTCAAATAATCCTAGTAGGTTTATGTCATTTTAAACAGTAAGGTGGTGGTTCAAGCTCACCAGCTACTCCTCAGAAACCCTACACAGGGTCACTGTGAGTTGGAACCAACTAGACAGCACTTAACCTTTCTTTCAGATAATCCAACATATAAGCCAATTTATATATCCCCTAATATTTCCATTTTTTTCTGCTGTAGGATAAGCACTTGACTACTAACCTCAAGGTCTGTGGTTCAGTGCCACCAGACTCTCTCTTTGGAAACTATACAGGGTTGTTATGAGTTGGAATTAATTTGACAGCAAATAACAACAATAACAATGTTTCCATAAATAAAATGCCCTAAGTGTTTTCCAATGGTACAAGCTGCCTACATATCTATTTTGGACTCTATGTACAGGCCTCTAGAGAATCTTCATATGTAACTCATTCCTTGACCAGATCAAAAGGCAAACCCATTGATCATCATTTTCACTCAGCTTCTATCATCAAAATCCAACTATACATATTTGATCATTTCAATTCCAATGTCTTCCCACAAATAAAACTCAGTATTTATACTTCAACCCTTGCTTAAAGTGGTGTGTTATTGTTGTTAAGTGCCATTGAGTCAATTCTAACCCATAGTGACCATGTGTAGGGTTTCCAAAGGAGCAGCTGGTGAGGTTGAACCACTGACCTTGCAGTTCAAACAACTTTGCAGTCTGACGCATTAGCCCACAGCGCCACACCAGGACTCCTAAAGTCGTGTAAGGGCACTTAAAACTGAGGCATTCTGCGTGAGTGAATAACTGACACAAGTCTGAATCAGAATATGTGCACCCTCTGCCCCCTTGAATGAGCAAGTGTGTTTATGCTGTGAAAGAACACTAATATGGAAGCACCTGGAATGATTAAGCAATGGACACAGGTTTGAATCCAAATATCCTTGGACCGAAACCATTTCCTTCAGTTGTTTTCAGATTGTGTGTACTCCTACCTCTGAGTTAATCATGCTTACTAAAGACTATGATCAAAATATTTTGTTCTCAGAAAGAATACTTGTAACTGATATATGACAAAGTTATAGTTAAACAAATGATAAATAAGGATATTCCAAGAGGAAATTACAAAAAATGTTTCTGAAAAAATGTTGGTGTACAGTTTACTTGTGGGGAAAAGGCTGTGATAGAAAATAGATTAGCTGACATTGTGACATGTAGCTCATATGTAACCCATGTGCAACTGCCAGCTCTCCTGAGTCATGGGTAAACCTCAGCCTTTCTGTATAAAAATTTCTTTCTCCTTTTAGACTTTGGTACACTTGGTATTTTGCCAAGCATTACTTCAGCTTTACACCCTCGGAAACCCTGTACAGGGTCGCTATGGGTCGGACCCGACTCGATGGCACTCAACAACAACAACAACAACAACTTCAGCTTCAGCTGTTGCAAATTCAAATATAAAACACTATCATTTCTCTCCTTACAGAATTCTCATTATTTTTACCACTTTGACAATGTTTACTTAGGATTATGATAAAAATATCTGTTATCATA
>NW_006408520.1:5409046-5410199 GCF_000296735.1 Chrysochloris asiatica
GAGCACAATCATGAAAGCTTGTAAACCAGGTACTTCATGCCTTTATAATCCCCTGCCCCATTTTTGATAGCCAATGTCTAAATTGCCCATGGTGCTGCGGGTTAATGCACTGAACTACAAGGTCAGTTTGAACAGTAAGGGGGGTGATTCAAGCTTACCAGGCACTACTGGGAAACCCTATACAGGGTCGCTATGAGTTGGAACCAACTCAACAGCATTTAACAACAACAACAATCCACCCGATACACTGAGGAAACAAGCTTGTTCCTTCTTATGAAGAATCCTTTCATTCTTGTTGGAATTTTGAGCAACTTAGTATGTAAGCAAAAGTTCAGTTCATAAAATTTTAGTAGTTTGCACTTGCATATAATATCAAATAACTGAATCTTCATCTGGTTGACTTCTGGTCAGCTAGCCATATAAGATAGGTCAAATGGGTACTAGCTATAAGTTTAGGAGTTCATGCATATCTCCCTGCACTTAAGACCACCTGGTCACTTCACTCTCAGGCCTAGCCCACAGGGGTTAAGTCAGTGCCCATGGGCTCATAAGTTCACACAACTGCCCGGACTTCAGACCAGCCAGGCCTCCCTCTTCTCTCTCTCATCTCAAGGGCAACAGGTGTCAATGGAACATGGTCAAACTCAGCCTATTTATTACTGCTGCAGTTCCACCACTTCCACTCACAAGTAGACTCATGTGGTCACTACTAGACTGCTATACTAGACTGTTCATAGATTTCCTTTAAATTTTAGTCATAGAATAGGGGTTTCCCTAATGGGCTGACTTTTCTTGCCTTAATGCCTCCAAAGCAAACAGCTTGCTCGATATTCTAACAGCCTACAGTCTGCTTTTTTCTGCAAGTCTTTCTGGCAAAAGTATCTTCTGTTCTCTCAGCAGCTCTGATTTGGTCTGCATGTCTTTTCAAGTGGAAATGTCCCAATTCAGAAAGGTCTGGGTTTGGGATTCCACCTAAGGCCTCAAACTCTACAAAGGTTAACAAGATGCCTATTTCGCTATGGGTTAGAATTGACTCGATGGCACTTAACAACATACACCAAGTAGAGGAATTGTTAGATCATAAAGTATTTCTATATACAACTTTCTGGGGAAATGCCATACCATTTTCTAGTCCCACCAGCAATGTAGGAGG
>NW_006408520.1:5411319-5413582 GCF_000296735.1 Chrysochloris asiatica
TGGAGAAGGATGTCATGCTGGGTAAGATGGAGGGTCAGAGAAAAAGAGGAAGACCCCCAACGAGATGGATCGGCCAGGTGGCATCATTGATAGCATCGAGTGTGGCGGCGGTAGTGAGGTTGGCCCAGGATCGGACATTGTTTCTTTCTGCTGTGCATGGGGTTGCTATGAGTCAGTTCCGACTCGATGGTACCTAACAACAAGGGTCAAGCAAATTATAAGAATGTTTGAGAAGTGAATATTGAGAATGTTCCTCCCCAAAATGTTTGTATAAAATTGTGACTCAGAAAAATTGTTTACATAATTTTCACCGGAAAGTACTTTGATGTGTGTGTAATTATCAGCCATCCTCTATAAGAATCTTTCTCCCCTTTTATATTTTGGAACACTGGGGATTTTAACTAGTGTTACTGCAACTTCAGCTGTAATAAATCCTCAACAAAACTCTATCAAAATTATAGTCATTTTTACTTGTTAACAAAATTTCCCACTGACTTTTGGTTACTTTAATAAGAAAGAAGCTAATGAGTTAATACCAACTAGGAAATTATTAACTGAGAAAGGAAAGTTTAAGAACTTTTGATGGTTCTGGTGGTATTGGGAATACTGATAATATAACTATATTTCATGAAATCCCATTTTGGAAAAAAAATTTAAATCACCCTGGGTTGTAAAAGAGTCTGATGCTTTGCTTGGACAACAGAACAGAAATAGCTTGCTACATAAACTGAAATCTAGTACCTCTCTGGAAAGCTGTGAAAAGATATAACTCAGGAATAAATTTCAATTAATCTGGGTGGCAGGATAAAATAAATTTTTATTTTGTTTAATTGTGAAATCTCCACATCTATATTGTAATGTTAAATATCAGTGGCCAAGTTCTGCCCCTGTAGTAGTTATAAAGTCTTATCTCCAGTAATTAAAGAGAAAACTGCCCACATTATAGCTGTAATACTAGCTCACTAATAAGAAAAAAATAACTCAGAAAAGCTGATATCAAATCCTCTTAATGGGCTCTCTACTTTCCTGGGAGGAGATCTATCCTAAGCATAAACACAACCCGCCAGAGATGGTCTTTTTATGATGCTCTTAAATGTCTAATAGGCACCCACTATCAGCTGTGAACTTGTGAACCCAGTAGGAATTTAGAGATATTTCTAAGTGTGATAAAGTAGAAAGGAGCCCTGGTAACAGAGTGGACTACAAGGCCGGCTGTGAACTGCAAGGTCAGTAGGTCAAATCTACCAAGAATATTTTGACCACTTTGAAACAAACTCTGCAGAAGAAAAGAGGAGACTTTCTGCTCTCGTAAAGATTTGCAGCCTCAGAAGTCCTACACAGGGTCACTATGAGTGAGAACCAACTCCACAGCCCACAACCATCAACACCACAGTGCAGTATAACATACACATAAGCATGCACACACACAAACAAATCTAAAACAAGTGTAGTCTTTGCAGATCCAATGGTATAATATGTTTAGATTTTTTTTTTAAAGTGTTTATTTTCATTCATAACTGAAAACAATAACTACAAAATGGATATGGTGACTACAAAATCAGTAGTTATCCAACAACATGAACACACCAAAGGAAAAAAAAAAAACATTTAAGATGGTATAGTAGTTTGTAGTGTTGATTTTTTTTTAAATTAGATATATATTTTATAGTTTTCATTTAACAACACTGCATAATAAATGTATATCTCAATAGCATACATTTTTAGTAATGCGATATTGAAACGCATTCCAATATTGGAAGCACAAATTGAAATCTTTTGTTTACCTGTGGGGAGTAGTAATTTCTCAACTTTCCAGCATTACAAACAGGCATTTAAACGCCATACCACCCTGAATGCACCAGATCTCTTTTAATCTCAGAAGCTAAGCGAGGTTGGGCCTGGATTGCACTTGGATGGGAGACCACTTGGGAATACCTGGAGCCTAAAGCTTTTAAAAAGGGGGTCTGGTTTGATGCTCTAGGATAAATCAGTGGACCAAATGGTCAGTTTGAGTCACAAGGTTGGTGGTTCAAACCAACCAGCCACCCCTTGTAAACCCTGTACAGGGTCACTATGAATCAGAACCAACTTGCTGGCACTTAACAATAACAACAACAACTTAAATAGAGGCAAACCTCAATTTATGTACGAAATAGAGTTTTGAAAATGTCTGTTAAAATGGAATATTAAAGTAAGTGACAATGTAGTGAATAACTAGGAATTTGGCTAGTTAAATAAAACATATAGTAAATCCTCTTATATA
>NW_006408520.1:5414317-5421967 GCF_000296735.1 Chrysochloris asiatica
AGCACCACACCAGGATTCAACAGGTTTTGTTTTTTGTTTTTTAGTTGCAAACAACAGAACCCATTCCATCCAATTTATGCATAAAATGAATGTGTTAAAGAGTAGAATAGCTCATTGGATTCACTGAGGTTGGGACTATCTAACTTAATAAAAAGAGCATTCTAATAACATTGAAACAAACGCCAATGAAGATCTCACTTCCACCACCATAGCTCTAGAGTTTGCACTGCCCAGTCAGGACATGGCACTGTATTCTCACAACAGCTTGCTTCAGTGACCTTGAAGGCTCAGTGTCCCCTACCCTCAAAATAAATTAGTCTCAAGGTACTAATCTCTATCAGGATGGAGTTCTAGGCAGACACACTAGGCAGACCCTTTTACAACAAAGATATGACAGAAGAACTGAAGCAGATACAGATAATTCTGGAACACTGAGCTTCTGAGGAAAAGGTAGAGACATGGACTGACGGACTAGGAGAAGAAGCTGAATAGGAACAATGATAAGGATACAGACAGGTAATTTGTTGATTGGCCTGACTCCACCTCACATCCTGAACTTTTGTGAGCAACATTGGATCCAAGTGGCAGCCAGACAGCATGTATGTGTACTAGTGACTGGTGTCAAGAAAGGTGTGCTTCTCTCTTGTTCTCTATATTCCCCTTGTCCACAGCCAAGGCAGCTCCTACTCTGCCCAAAGTCATCCTCGCCATGATGAGCATTGTAGTCAGATGCTGGTTTAACCACCCCAGCAACTGAAGGGCCCTCTTCTTCTTCAGACTTGTAGAATACATAGGGCTAGTCCCCAGTCAGTCCTAGACTAGCAGGAACTCTCATAACCAGTCAACCTGCCTGCCGCTGCACTCTGCTAGAAATAGTGCCTTCTGGGAACAAAAACCCTGACCTTAGCCAACATTAGAACTTGCATGAGCTACTTCCTGTGTGTGTACACTGAACATAGACAACTCTTAAGCTAGTAGGAATTCCATCTGGGGCCTGGCACAAAACCTTCTCTCATCTAGTAAGCTCCTTTGCTGGCAGGATCCCCCACAGTTTTCTCCTCTGTAAGTTCAGACCCTGTCTTAGTTATTTTCCTCTAGTTTTATTTTTTCCTTATCTCGCCATCTTCTTTCTTTTCTTGCTTTGTTTTTCATTCTTTTGTTCTCCATTCAACTTTATTCCTTCTAGTTGATGGTTGACATACAAACTTTTTCTTGGTCAATTTCCTGGGAGTAAATGGTAGAATATGGAATGGAAACATCTTCATTTGCCTACCAAGAAAAAGTTGAAAAATCAACCATCAGCTGGAATATCAATGCTTACAGTTTTCTGGAATTCTCAAAAATCAGTATTGGAAAACTATCAGGAAAAAGGTTCAACAACCAGCAATGCTTTCTATACTGAGGTACTAACTGAACAGCTGAAGCCTAAATTTTGGATTAAAGAGAGGACTGCTATCCAAGGACATTGGGATCTTGCATGACAATGCACATCAAAACACCTTTGTTGACACTGCTGGCACTCTGACAAAACTTCAGTTTAAGGTGTCAAAGCATCCTCCCTAAAGTCCTCCATTGGACTTTCACCTGTTTGGTTCCCTAAAATTAGTCCTTTGAAGACGAAGTTTCACCTCAGATGAAGAAGTGAAAATATTGATGCATTCGTGGCTCACATCTCAGCCTAAAACATTTTTAAATAGGGGAAAACAAAAGTTTATTCACATATGTACAAAATGTATTGAAAAGCAAGAAGATTATGTCAAAAAATGATGCATTTATTTTTCTAAAAGTTGATTAAAGGAAATTCTACAGCCAGAATGCAGAAAATGTTTGATTCCCCCATGTACATTCCATGTTCCATTGTCAATGGATGTTTACAGGTGTTTCTCCTCATATTAACTTGTGTTTCATCAACAAATGAAGGTCCTGATAGCTCTACTCCACTGTATCATCATCAACTCTATTTTAAGGAGGTAGCGCTTACGCAGTCATATTTTGAGTGCCTTCCAATTTATGAGCCTTCCGGCACGATATCTAACAATGTTCTGCTGCTATTCATAAAGTTTTAAATGACTACACATTCAGAAGTAATTTGCCCTTCCTTCCTAGTATAGCTTAGTCTGTATCTTTAGCTGAAACCTGTCTACCATGGGTGACCCTGCTGGGTTTTAAAATACCAGTGGTATATATAGCTTCTCACATCACAGCAAGTCACAAGCCATCACAATAAGATGAGCTGACAGATGAGTAACAGAGTAAATACAATGTTGTTCTTGATGTTGTTAGGTGTCATCGAGTGGATACCAATCATATTGACCTTATGCACAACAGAACAAAACACTGCCTGGTCCTGGTCCAACCTCACAATTGTTGCTATACCTAACCCCATCGCTGCTGTCACTGTGCCAATCCATCTCCTTGGGGGTCTTCCTCTTTTTCTCTGATTCTCTACTTTACTAAACATGATATACTATTTCAGGAACTGATCCCTCCTGAAAAATGTCTGAAGTATGAGGGACAAAGTCTGACCATCCTGGCTTCCAAGGAACACTCTGGATATTCTTCTTCTACCACAGACCTGTTTGTTCTTTTGGAAGACATGATACTTTCAATATTCTCCTCCAACACCTCAACTCAAATCCATCTGTTCTTCTACAATGTTTCTTATTCATTGCCCAACTTTCATATGCATATGAGGTTATTAAAAATACCATGGCTTGTGTCAGGCACACCTTAATCCTCAAACTGACATCTTTGCTCTTCAACACTTTAAAGAGGTCTTGTGTAGCAAATTTGCTTAATGAAATATGTCACTTAATTTCTTGACAATTGCTTCCATGAGTGTTGATGGCTGATTCCAGCAAAATGAAGTCTTTGACAAGCTCAATCTTTTCTCCATTTATATGGATGCTGTTTATTGATTCAGTAGTGAGAATTTTTGTTTTATTTACATTAATATGCCACCCACACAGAAAAAAAAAAAACCTGTGGTCTTTGATCTTCATCAGTATTTTCAATTATTTTCAATTTCAGCAAGCAAAGTCATATTGTATTCTTCCAATCTTGATGCCATGTTTTTCTTCATGTAATCCAGCTTCTCTTATTATTTGTTCAAACACAGATTCAATAAGTATGGTGAAATATTACAATCCTGGCACACACCTTTCCTAATTTTAAACCATTCAGTGTTCTCTTGTTCTGTTTAAACAACTGCCTCTAGGTCTATGTGTAGGTTCCTCATGAGGACAATTAAATGTTCCGAAATACTCATTCTCTTCAATGTTATCCATTGCTTGTCATGATCCACACAATTGATCATAGCCTTTTCATAGTCAATAAAGCACAGTTAAATATCTTTCTGATATTGTCTGCCTTCATTCAAGATTCATCTAACGTTAGCAATGACATTCCTTGTTCAATGTCCTCTTCTGAATGTGGCTAGCACCTCTGGAAGTTCTATGTCCATGTATGCTTACAGATATTTCTGTAGTATCCTTAGTAAAACTTTAATCATATGAGATATCAATTATATTGTCTGATAATTTCTGCATTCTGTTGGGTCACCTCTCTTTGGAATGAGCTCAAATTCGTACCTCTTCCAGTCAATTGACCGGGTAGTTTTCTTGTACATTTCTTGCCATAGATGAGAGAGTACCTCCAATGCCACAATAGTTTGTTGAAATATTTCAATTTGTATTTCATCTATTCTTGGTGTCTAATTCTTTGCCAATGTCTTCAATGCACATTTGACTTCTTCCTTCAGGATCATTGGCTCTTGATCATATGCTAGCTCTTGAAATGGTTGAACATCTATTTCTTCTTGTTGGCACAGTGATTCAGTTTATTCCTTCATTCTTTTGATGCTTTCTGCATCATTCAATATTTTGCCCATAGAATCCTTCAATACAACAAGTTGAAATTTGAATTTTATCTTCAGTTCTCTCAGATTGAGGAATGCTATGCATGTTCTTCATTTTTGGATTTGTAACTCCAGGTCTTTGCTCATTTCATTATAATATTTTACTTTGTATTCTCATGTTGACCTTTGAAATTTTCTGTTCAGCTCTTGTACCTCCTCACACCTTCCACTTGCTTTAGCATCTCTAACCTTGAGAGCAATCTGACATCCATTTTGGATTTTTCCTTCTTGTCTTCTTAATGATCTTTTGCTTTCTTCCTGTATGATGTTCTTGATATCATTCCACAACTCTTCTGGTCTATGGTCTCTAATGTCTAATGCACAAAAATCTGTTCTTGAGATGGTCTCTAAATTCAGTTGGGACATATTCAAGGTGATATTTTGGCTCTTGTGTGCTTGCTTTAATTTTCTTTAGTCTCAGTCTGAATTTGCATATGAGCAATTGATGGTCTGTTCAACAGTCTGCCCTTGGCCTTGTTTTTTACTGATATGAAAGTTTTCCATCATCTTTCTCCACAGTTGTAGTCAATTCAATTTCTGTGTTTTCCAGATGGTGAGGTCCATGTGTATAGACATCTTTTATGCTGTTTAAATAAGGTATTTGCAATGAAGAAGCCATTGGTCTTGCAAAATTCTATCATGCTATCTCTTCCCACTATTCATCCTTCTTTTTGTTTCCAATCTTTGCATTCCAATCACCAGTAATTATCAGTACATCTTGATTGCATGTTTGATCTATTTCAGACTGAAGAAGATGATAGAATTCTTCAATTTCATCTTCACTGGCTTTAGTGGTTGGTACTAAATTTGAATAATAGTGGTATTAACTGGTCTTCCTTGTATGTTTTAGATGTTACCCTGTTACTGACAGAGTTGCACTTCAAGACAATCTTTATATGTTGTGTTTGATTGTGACTGTGATGCTGTTCCTCTTCAATTTGACACTTTCCAATTTTACTAGATGAATACTTCATACATTCCATGTTCTGATTATTAATGGATGTTTACAGCTGTTTCTCCTCATTTTGAGTTGTGTCCTATCAGCAAATGAAGGTTCCCAGGGCTTTATTCCATTTGCTTCATCACTGTCAACTCAACTTTGAGGAGGCAGCTCTTCACTGCTTGCATTTTGAGTGCCTTCCAACCTGAGGGACTCATATTCTGGCACTATATCTGACAGCATTATGGTGCCCTTCATCGTATTTCAATATTAAATATTCTGGTACTGACAGTGTCCCATTGTTATTCAGAAGGTTTTCAATGAGTAAATATTCACAAATAGTCAATCTCTCTTTCTGCCTATCTGTCTTTGTCTGGAAGCTCAACTGAAATTTTCCACCATGGGTGACCCTGCTAGTATTTAAAATATCAGTGGCATAGCATCTAGAATCACTGCAACACGCAAGCCACCATAGTACAGTAAACTGATAGACAAGTGTGGGAGTAAATGCATACTTATTAATAATTAAACTGAATACAAATGGATTAAGCACACCCACCAAGAAACATATAGTTGCAGAATAGATAAGAAAGCAGAACACATCAGTATTCTGTCTATAAGAGGCTCATCTTAGACACAAAGATAAAAAAACAAACAAAAAAACTATAAGTCAACAGAAATAGAAATATATCAAACAAATGACAATGAGAAAACAGTAGAACTGATAATATCGATTTCTGATAAAATAGACTTCAAGGAAAAACCAGCATAAATGACAAGAAAGTGTATTATATAATAAGTGCACCATATATATAAATAATGTTAAAAGAATCAATCCAGAAAGAGGACACAACCATAATAAATATCTAACCACCCAATGAAAGAGTCACAAAATACGTAAATGAAACTTTGCAGGATTGAATAGAGAAGTAGCATCTCCATAATAATATGAGTCTTTGACACATCATATTATTACATTTGATGAAGGATAGAACAATTATAAAGAAACTCTGCAAAGACACCAGAGATATTTATGTAACAACACAATCAAATAACTTGACCTCATAGCTATTTACAGAACACTCTACCCAGCAAACCAATACAAAGTATTTCAAATGCACATGAATTATTCTCCAGAATAGACTGTATTTTAAGGCACAAACAAGCCTCAATAAATTTAAAATTAAAAACATCAAAATAATATAAAATACCTTAAATCACAATGCCATAATATTAAAGATTAATAAGAACAGAGGTGGGGTTAATTAAATGCATGCCAACTAAATAGCATTCAGTCTAAAAACTACTTTGTAATAGAATAAATTAAAAAGTGAAATTTTTAAAATTCCTAGAACCAAATGAGAATAAAAGCACAATCTATATTTGGTACACAGTGAAACTGCTCATAAGTCAATTCATAGCTATAAATGCATACTTCAATAAGAAGAACCAAAATCAATGCCATAACTGAACAATTCAATTTAGAAAAAGAGGAGGGAGTAAAGCCTGCATTCTCCAGGAGAAAGGGACTAATAGACGATGCAAACAGAAATTTAAAAAAAAAAAGAGTAGAACGAGTCAAGATTATCAGTTGGTTCTTCAAAATGATTGACAAAATTGACAACTCTTGGCAAATTTCACAAAGAAAATGAAAGAAAAGATGGAAATAGCATGTATAAGAAATGGAATGGGCATAATCACAACAGAACAAACTGAAATGCAAAGGACAATAACAGAATACTATGAGGAACTCTACTCCAAAAAACTTGAAAACCTATTTGAAATGGGCAAGTTTCTGGAAACAAATGGCCTACTTAAACCAATATAGACTGAAGTAGAATATGTGAACAAATCCAACCTAAGTCCTGGCTGGGGCAGATTCCTTGGATAATTCTTCCAAGAAGTTGGAAAAGAGTTGACACCAAGTCTACTCAAACTATTACAGAACCTTAAGAAGAATGGGATACTGTAAAGTTCATTATTTGAAGCAAGCATATATATGCTATCTACAAGAGACATACCTTACAAACAAGACAAAAACACATAAAAATTAAAGTATGGAAAAACAATCTCCAGCTAATTGCAATCAGATTCTAGTGGGAGTAGCAATATTAATTTCTGGTCAAATAAAATTAAAGGCAAAAACAGTAAAAGAGATATTAAGTCATGATCAAAGGTCAATTGAACAAAAGGACATAACCATATAAATATCTATGCTCCCAACGAAAGAGCCTCAAAATACATAAATCAAACCCTAGTAGACTTGAAGAAAGAAATAGACGATGCTACAATAATAGTAGGATATTTTAATGCTCCACTTTTGAAAAAGGACAAAACACCCAGAAACAAACTAAACAAAGACTCAGAGGCACTAAACAATATAGTCAATCAAGTTGACATAGATTTGTACAGAACATTGAATCCAATACACAGTATACATTATTTTCCAGTGCACATATAGCTGCCTGCAGAATAGACCATGTGTTAGGCCACAAAGCAATTCTCAATAAATTAAAAAACATCAAAATATTACAGAGCATCTTCTCATATCACAATGCTATAAAATTAGATGTCAACAATAGGTAGATCAAGAAATAAAATCAAATACATGGAAACTGAATAGCACTCTACTTAAAAGCTACTGGGTAGTGGAACAAATAAAAATGAAATACAAATTTCCCAGAAACAAATTAGTATGAAAACATACCAAAACTTTTGGGACACAGCAAAAGCAGTTCTGATAGGACAGTTTATAACAATAAATGCATCTCCAAAAAGAAGAAAGAACCAAAAT
>NW_006408520.1:5427113-5434524 GCF_000296735.1 Chrysochloris asiatica
TACTATTTGGTCAGTATACAGGTTGAATAAGTATGGTGAAAGAACACAACCTTGTCGCACACCTTTCCCACATTTAAAACATAAAAATTAGCCATTTGTTGTTGTTGTTGTTGTGATTAGCCATTAGAGAGATATAAATCAAAACAACCATGAGAGATCATCTCACAACAGCATTAACAGCAAAGTTCAAAAAAAAAAAATAAAAATAAAACAACAAATGCTGGAGAAAGTGTGGAGAGACTGGGCCCCTCTTACATTGCTGGTAGTACTTTAATATTGCTCAACCACTCTGAAAAATGATATGGTGCTTCTTCTGAAGGTTGGAAATAGAAATACCTTTTGATCCAGCAATTCCCCTACTTGATGTATATCCACCAGAAATACAAGCTAGAACATGAATAGAAATATGCACACCAATGTTCATTGTAACATTAATTATTCACAATAGCAAAAAGATGCAGACAGCCTAAGTGTCCATCTATGGAAGAATGTATAACCAGAGTTTGGTACATACACACAATGGAATACTATACAACCTTGAAGAATAACAATGAATCCAATGAATCTGCAAAACGCCTCATAATGTACCTGGAGGACATTATGCTGAGTAAAATTAAAAGAACAAATAATTGTAAAAACTTAAGAAAATATTTCTGTACTTAAAGAAACATTCTTTGTTACCAGAGGTGGGAGGAAGGGGAGAGTTAATTAACAAGTTAGGGGGTAATCTACAAGGAGTGGGAGGGCAATATACAAGAAGAAGGTGGGTGGCATATGAACAATGAAGACAGAGGAACACTTAAGAGGGTGTGCATGGGCTAAATGGGATAGAGGTAAATAGCGATTTATGTACAACTTTGAAACATCAATATTCTGTGATCCAAGGATCCAGAATCTGTAAAGGAGATAAAAACTGTTCAGATGCTTGACTGTCTTTTGATATTGGTTTCCCTTGCCTACTATTATAAAATAGACATTTAAGTGTGTTAGAGGTATATATTGGGAATTATGGTTGCAGAAAGCTTATAAGAAATCTATAGCTGATTGGACTGCTTAAGGGGGAGTTAGAATTTGCTCAGGGAAATGTACTTCTTATTAAGCCTTTGGGGAGTATGGGGACTTAGGTAGAATCCTTAGCCCCACCCAGAACCTTCTGAGGTGAGATATTCACACTTAAAAAGACATGCAGACCAACCCAGAATGGTTGGGAGAACATAAGATTCTTACAGAAAGAAAGAGCAGCAACAAAACAAAACAAAAACAAGCAAACTGTTTGGTTGTTAGAATATCAAGCAAGCAATTTGCTTGGGAAACATCAAGGCAAGAAAAGTCATTCCATCAGGGAAAAAAACGCTTCTAACGTTGAAACTCAAAGGGAACCCACAAGCAGTTTAGTATGCTCACTGGTGACCACCTTGGTCTACTTGTGATTGGAAGTAATGGAAATGCACCAATGAAGGCATGGGCTGAGTTTGGTCATGTTCCATTGAAGCCGTTGGCCTTGAGATAAGAGCAAGAAGAAGAAAGACAGGTTGGTCTGAAGTTCAGCGATATGTGTGAACTATCAAGCCCACTGGCACTGGCCTAACCACTAAGGGTTAGAGCTGAAAGTGAAGTGACCAGCTAGTTTGAAGAGGCAGGACAGGTGTGTGAACTCCCAAAGTTGCCAGTAATACCCATTTGACCTAGCTTGGATAGGTAGCTGACCAGAAGTCAACTAAATGAGCAAGTGTAAATGCTACAATTTGTTGAACTGGACCTTTGCTTATGGATGCAGTTGCTCACATTTCCAACAGAAATGGAAGGATTCTTCATATCAAGGATCAAGCTTTTTTTTTTACTTATGTAGGTGATTATGTTGATTTGTTTTTTTTTTACTTTTTATTGTTAATTGAGTGAAGGTTAACAGATAAGATCATTAGCTTTACTATCAACCAATCATACATTTTGTCTTATCTCAAGGATTACAATCCCCTCCCTGCAACAGCAGTTATCCTGCTTCCTCACAGTGACGTACATTTTACATCTTATTTTTCACAAATGAACAAAGCAAAAATATTTGATGTACACATATAAAATAAAATATACATATTCGTTTATATCCAAAGAGCACATTTTTCAAGCCAGTTTCCTGCCTGCAGGCTTACAGACTTTCTCATTCCATGGTCCTAGCATTGGCAGCTACTCTATCTCCCCATACCTCCACTTCTGCCATCATCTGCTGTCACTGATTTTCTAGGTAGAATCTCATGCTCCACTTATGCTCTTCTTTCTTGATGGGCCTGGAGTCCTCTGTGTCTGAAATGAAAGATAAACTACTCCTTCCTTTCAGTTACACATCTTCTATAATTATAGTGCAGCAATTATAATCAATCCTGTTAACAACTACTCACAACTGAATCATAATATACTATTAGCATCATCTCCGATCCCCTTTCACCAGATCTATCTGGAAAAGAGGAACATTATTCAGTGGAGATTCTATCTTACCTCCCTCATTCTGAAACTAATTACACTCATGAAAATTTGTAAGCCTACCACTTCATGCTTTGATATTGTTGTTGTTGTTAATGCTGTTGAGTCAGTTTTGTCCAACAGTGACCCTGTCACCACTCTTATTCAACATTATATTGGAAATCCTGTTGTTACTGTTGTTAGGCACTGTCCAGTCAGGCCAGACTCATAGCAACTATATGCACAACAGAACAAAACACTG
This sequence comes from Chrysochloris asiatica, assembly GCF_000296735.1. Classification (NCBI taxonomy): domain Eukaryota; kingdom Metazoa; phylum Chordata; class Mammalia; order Afrosoricida; family Chrysochloridae; genus Chrysochloris; species Chrysochloris asiatica. Next base: position 5,429,830 of record NW_006408520.1, read on the forward strand.
CCCAGTTCTTTGCCAACCTCAAAATTGTTGTTTTATCAATATACACAAATCAGTCTGATTGTTCTATAGCAACAAAAATAACTTTAAAAAAGAAATAAGGGAAACAGTACATTTATAATAGTTACCAAAAAGCCAAAATTCTTGGGGATTAAATTAAACAGAGATCCAAAAGACTTAATGAAAAGAAAAAGAAAAATCACTAGTATAAGAAATTAAGAGACCTATATAAACTGAAGAACATAGCATGCTCATAGATAGAAAGATTTAAAATTGTGAAAATGTCAATACTACCCAAAATGATCTACAGATATAATGGTATCCTAATCCAGAGTCCATCAACTATCTTTGAAGAACAGAAAAAAGTCATCAACTTTATAGGGAAAGGAAAGAGACCTAGGGTAAATAAAGCACTATTGGAATCATTGTGTGGTGCTGTGGGTTAATGAGCTGGACTGCAAAGTTGGTTTGAACCACGAGGTCGATGTCACTTAACAACAACATTGAAGAAGAGTAACAAAGTAAGAGGCTCCGAACTTTCCAGTCTCAAAACCTGCTACACAGCTATAGCAATCAAAATTGCCTGATACTGACACAATGACAAACACATAGAACAACAGAACAGAACTGAGAACCCAGAAGTAAATATAACCACCTACTGATTGCTTATTTTTAACAAAGGTCTAAAATTCATTGTATCGAACAGAGACAGTCTCTTTAACAACAGGTGCTGACAACACTGGTAGTCTATTTGCATAAAAATGAAACCAGACTCATAGCCCAAACCTTGAGCAAAAACTAACTTAAGATAGATAAAAGATCTAAATATAAAATCTAAAACTATAATGTTCATCACAGAAAAAATAGGAACAAATTTAAGGGCCATAATTTATGGCAGAAATATTATACACAAAGACTAGGTGATAAACTAGGTGAGGGGTGGTGGTGGTTATGTGCTGTGGAGTCAGTTCTGACTCATAGCGACCCTGTACAGGGTTTCCGAGGTTGTAAATCTTTACAGGAGCAGAAAGCCTCATCTTTTTCCTGAGGAACAGCTGGTAGTTTCCAACTGATGACCTTAAGGATTGCAGCCCAATTTGTAATCACTACACTACCAGAGGACCTCCTAAAAATTATAGACATATATTTATCAAAAGACTTCTCCAAAAAAAAATTAAAATAAACAGAGAACCTACAGACTGGAAAAAAAATTTTTGGCAATGGCATGTCTTACAAACAACACATATCTATAATTTATACAAAACTTCAACACCTCAATAAGAAAAAGGCTAACATTCAAATTGAAAAGTGAGCAGAGAACATGAGCTGACATTCAGTTCACATAAAGAAATGTTCATGATCATTAGCTTTTAGAGAGATGCAAATCAAAACAGCAGTGAGAAGCCATCTCATTCCAACACTAAGAGAAAAGCTCAATAACATAGACAACAAATGCTAAGGAGGATGCAGAGAGATTGGAATCCTCACACACTGTTGGAGGGACTACAATATGGTGCAACCAATATGGAAAATAGTTTGGTGTTTCCTTAAAGATTTGGAAATATAAATACCATTTGATCCAGCAGTCCCCCTAACATATATTCTAATGAAATAAGAGCCAGGACACAAATAGGTATATATACTCCTAAGTTCAGTGCAGGTTCACAATTGCAAAGAGATGGAAACAACCGAAGTGTCAATTAACAGATAAATGGACAAACTATGATATACTCATACACACAATGGACTCTTATGGAACATTACAGAATAATGAAGAATCTGTAAAGCATCACATCATGTGTGATGAATGTGGAGATTACTATGCTGAGTGAAATAAGTACACCACAAAATGACAGATATTGAATGAGACCATTATTTTAAAATGTCAAGGAAAAGTTCACACACAGTAAGAAACAGACTTTGATGGTTATCAGAGATGAAAGGGGAAGGGAGAGAAAATCACCTACCAGATAATTGTTGTTATATGTCATCGAGTTGGTTCTGACTCATAGCGATCCTATGTAGGGTATCCAAGAAGTAACTTGTGGTTTTGGACTGCCAACTTTATGGTTAGCAGACTAATGCTTATCCAGTAGCATCACACTAGTATAATTGTCATTGCTGTTTTTAAGTGCCATAGAATCAAATTGGTTCCAACTGATAGCGAATAGATATATATTAAAATGGGTGAAAGAAAAGCAATATACAATATAGGGGCTATCAGTGCAACATCACTAAGACAAAGGAAGAAACTAAGAAATACACAACATTTTCAGACAACAAGGTAAGTACTATTGCCTACACAATCCTGCAATATCAATAATAATCTACAATCAGATACATAGGCAGACATGCAAACTGAACAAGTACGCATAAGCAAATGTAAACTAGTAATTGTGAATAAGATTGCCAGATCTGTTTAAGTGTTTTGTCAAGCATAAAAACATTTTTCTATTTAAATTGATATGCTCATCTCAACATTCTTTATTAATAAAAGTTTTTCACTGCCAACAACAACAACAACAAAAAATGGACCACTGGGCTTGGGTGCTTAAGATCACAGTCTTAGAGGAGAGCTAAGTCAATTATCACAACATAGTTCAGAAAGACAATTTTTATATCCCACTGTGGTGAGTATCAACTGGAATCTTGAAAGCTAGTGAGTGACCATTTAAGATGCAACTACTGCTGTCTCCCCAAATGAAGGAAAGAAGATTGAAGAAAGCCAAAGACTCAAAGAAACAATTAGTTAAAGGACTAGTAGACTACACAAACCCAAACCTCCATTACCCTGACACCAGAAGAACTATCTGCTGCCTGGCTACCACCCTCAACCACTCTAATTGGTACCATAAGACGCCCTAGACTGAATGGAATGGGAGCAAAATATAGAAAAAAAATCAAACTCATAAAAAATAAGAGTCAGATTCACTGGTCTGATAGAGACTGTGGTCCTTACACACTCTTCAAACCTGGAACTGGAACCACCGCCAGGGATCACCATGTACAAGAGAACAGAATAATCAATCATGTGAGATGATAAAGGCTTCAATTGTCCCAAAACAAAGCTCAGAAAGCAGAGACAGAGGAGAAGGATGAATGGAAACAGGGAACACAAAGAGGAAGATGTATGAGACTCTTATATTGACGGAATTACAGCTAATGTTACAAAATTAAATGTATATACATTAGTGAATGGAAAAATCATTTTCACCCAAGTCAAAATCAAAAGAAAAGTTTTTTAAGTATTAATATGACATGAACAAAAAACTAGAATTAAAAAGCCAAAACATTCAGTATTCTCATGTTGAAAGAACTGAAGAAAGCATCCATGCCTTGAGTTACAATATTGAAAGATTCTATGAGCAAAGTATTGGATGACACAGGAAGCATCAAAAGAAGATGTAAGGGATTCACAAAGTCACTGTATCAAAAAGAGTTGTTTGTTATTCAGCTATTTCAGGAGGTAGCATATGATGAAGAACTGATGGTACCAAAGGAATTTGTGCAAAGTGCAAATGAGGGTATTGACTGAAAACAAGGTTCCAGAAATTGATGTAACACCAATTGAGATGTTTCAAAAAATAGTGGAAGTACTCACTCACTGTTATTAGGAAATTTGGAAGACAGCTACGTGACTAATTGACTGGAAGAGATCCATATTTCTGCCCACTCCAAAGAAAGTTGGTCCAACATTAGTGAACGATATTAATATTAAAATTTTTCTGATTTATTCAGATATAGTTGCAGCAGTACATGAACAGGGAACTGTCAGACATTCAAGCCAGACTCAGAAAAGAACAAGGAATGAGGGATATCATTGCTGATGTAAGACGGATGTTGGCAGAAAGTAGAAATTACCAGAAAGACATTTGCCTGCTTTAATGACTATGTAAAGGCATTAGACTGTGTCGATCATAACATGATATGGATAGCATTCCAAAGAATGGGAATTCCAGAACACTTTATTTTGTTCATGTGGAACCTGTACATAGACCAAGAGACAGTAGTTGAAATAGAAAAGGGGAAACTGCCTGGTTAAAATCAGAAAAGGTATGCATTGGGGTTGTATTCTTTCACTATACATATTCAATCTATATGCTGATCAAATAGTTTGAGAAGCTGGACTATATGAAATAGAAGGAAGCATCAGGATTAGAAGAAGGCTCATTAACAATCTGTGTGGTATGCAAATGACAAAATCTTGCTTGCTGAAATTGAAAAGGACTTGTAGAATTTACTTATGATCAAGGATTATAGCCTTCAATATATATTACACCTCAACATAAAAAACAAAACTTTTCTCACAACTGGACTAACAAGCAGTGTGATAAATAGAGAAAATATTGAAGTTGCCTAGAATTTCATTTTACTCGGATTCACAATCAGTGCTCATGGAAACAATGATTCAAACATCAAGTAATATATTGCACTGGGCAAATCTGCTGCAAAAGACCTCTTGAGAGTGTTAAAAAGCAAAGATATCTCTTTGAAAACTAAAGTATGTCTGATCCAAGCCACAGTATTTTCAGTCATCTCATATGCATGCAAAAGCTGGGCAAAGAATAAGGCAGATGGAAGAAGAATTGATATCTTGGATTGATGAGTAGACAAAGAATATTGATAGTGCCATGGATTACTAGAAGAACAAATAAATACAACCAGAATTCTCCTTAGAACCAAAGATGGTGAGACTTT
>NW_006408520.1:5435110-5444755 GCF_000296735.1 Chrysochloris asiatica
GTAGTTTTGAACTGCTGACCGTGAGATTAGCAGGCTGATTCGTAACTACTATGCTAGTGTTATTGTATGTCGGAAGCAACTCCACAGTGCCTAACATATTCAATATAAACATTTTCCCAATCCCAACATTCCTAGCAGTGACTGTCATAAAAAACAAATGCTTATTTCTATCATAATATGACTACTTTGTTGTTAAATGTTGTCAGGTCAGTTCTGACTCATAGTGATCCTGTATAGATATTTCAAGGTGTGGCTGGTGAATTTGAACCACTGACTTTATAATTCAAACTGACTTTGCAGTCCAGTGTTTATCCTACAGCACCACCTATTTTTAAAAATGAAATGCATTTACTGCGTCATTTTGCGATTTGTGTCACAGAAATGTCCCCCAGTTTCTATTGTGTTATGAGGTGTTTCACAGATTCATTGCTGCTCTTTAATGCTGTGTAGGAGCCTTGGTAGTAGTGTAGTAGCTATGTGTTGGGGGGCTACCTGCAAGGTCAGCACTTTGATTCTACCAGCCACTAGCTAGGAAAAAGATGCAATGTTCTGCTCCCATAAGGAGTTACAGCCTCAGAAACCCTATATGAGTTTACTATGAGTCAAAACAGACTCCACGCCACACAAGTACCATCACCAACATTATTGATCAGGTGGTACAGGAGCTGGTAGTGGCTTTCATTTAGTGGGTGGAGCTGCAAGTGGAACAGTCATGGTTGGACTGAGTAGGCACAGGTGTCTCCCATTGTGTAAGGCAAGAAGAAAAAATTCACATATACAATAGAAAACCAACAGCAAAAAGAAAAAGAAAATAGTAAATGAGAAAAAACCCCAACAGACCAGCAAGAGAAAAATAAGATAGTAACTAAAAAGAAGGAAAAGGGGAAAAGAAAAAGAAAACCAGGAAAGAGGAAATTAAAAGGAAGAACATAATAAACAAAACTAGGGACAGAAAGCAGAAAAGGGAAAGAAATAATTATAAAGTAAAATAAAGGGGTGAGACAATGAAAAGAGAAATAGAAGAAAAGGGAAAGAAGAAAACTAACGAATAAGTAATGGGGATGAAAAGAAAAGAATGAGAAAGGGGAAAAAACAAAAAGGAAAAGACTAGAGCAGGGACTGAGCTCAGAGAGAAGAAAACTGAGCAGAAATTCAGTATCAGTTGGTACCCTCTGCCGGCCATAGAGCTCATAAGATAAGAAGGAGAGGAGTGAGAAGGTAGCATGACTGGCCCTAGGTGGAGTTCCTGTAAGCCTATGATCATGTTTGGTAAAGTGGAGGGTCATAGCAAAAGAGAATGACCCCCAACAAGATGGATTGGCACAGTGTCAGCAGCAATGGGCTCAGGCATAGCAATGATTGTGACGTTGGCCCAGGACTAGGCACTATTTCATTCTGTTGTGTCACTACAAGTCACTATGGACTTGATAGCACCTAACAACAACAACATGATGGGGGTAGCTAATCCAGAAGTATTTCATGCAGGTCCTAATGGTGACTGAGGTCAGAGTCTTTGTTTACAGAAAGAATTGGTTCAAGTAGAGAAGAGAGTTGGCAGAAGAGTAGCTGGTTATGGAGAGGTCCAGCTCTGTGAGTTCTGCTTGTCTGAAGAGGCAGAGTTCACCCAACTCCACACACAGGGGTTGGTGCATCCAACACAATGACATGGCTTCAACCTCTGGTAGGGGCTGTGCAGGGGGTGCCTGAGGGTCACCAGGAAAAGGTGAGTAACAAGAGAGAAATGTCATCTTTCCCATTGCCAGCCATTTGTGTGCATCTGTGCCAAAAAGCCTCCATCTGGATCCAATACTCTTCATAAAAGTTCAAGGTGCCTGTGCCAAGTCAGGCCAGCCAAAAGTTCATAAATCTGTCTCTTCTCTTGTTGCCCCTGTTGAGCTTCTTCTCCTAGTCAGTACTCAATCCAGTCTCTTTTCCTTCCTTTGAAGCTCAGTGTTCCACTATTAGCATCTGTATCTGTTTCTTTTAGTCTCTCCTATCTTTATTGTGGAGTCCTGGTATGGCGCTGTGGGTTAATGTGCCAGACTGCAAAGCCGTTTGAACTGCAAGGTCGGCAGTTCAAGCTCACCAACTGCTCCTAGGAAACCCTATAGAGGGTCGCTATGGGTCAGAACCAACTGAACGGCACTTAACAAAAACAATAACATTTTTGTTGTAGAGAGTCTGTGTAGCATGTATGTCTAGTCTGCCATATTGACGGAAGTCTCCTCAAGTATATTCTTCATTTGCCTGGGAAAGTAGCAGTTTATTCCAGTTGTCCCAGAATAAATATTAATAATATATCATATACTCCCAAAATGTCCTGGACTGGATGATAAATTATATTTTCACCCTACAAATATACCATTTCCACTTGATAAAAAAGTGCTGCTGATCAAAACTAATTTATTTTCTTAGTTCATTAAATAGCCACTGCGTAGTGGTTATGAATAAACCTCTAGTCATAGGTCAGCAGTTCGAAACTACCAGCTGTTCCTCAGGAGAAAGATGAGGTTTTCTGTTCCCATAAAGATTTATATAGCCTTGGAAACCCTGTACAGGGTCGCTATTAGTCAGAACCGACCCCATGGCACATAACAACAGCAACAATCTAAATTCATGTTAATGTATCCAAATTAGTTAATGTATCCAAATGCATGGCAAATGATTACCTATTTCGGAGTCTTGGTGTGGTGCCATAGGATAAACATTTAATAATGATGTCTATTTGAACTGCAAGGTTGTTGGATCAAATTCACCAGTGACTCCTCAGAAACCCTACACAGGATCACTGTGAGTTAGAACCCACTCAATGGTACGTCACAACAACAAAGACTTACTAACAAAAAGTTTCTTGCCAAAAAAAATCATAGCTTTGTTTAGAAGCCATGATTTTCTAATGGTGATTTTCATAGGCAACCAATCTGCCACAGATACTTTGAATGTTATTGTATCCAGTAAATGCTAAGAACAAAGTGGTAGAATAAATGACACTGTTGCATGGGTCAATCAGTGACTTCTCTTGATCTGGTGCCCTCTCAAATTTGACAGCCTTTTGAATTATAGTTCAGTGCCTCACTCCTAAATATGATAAACATTTCTTCAGTGTCCAAATAGGCCCATCAAACTTGTGTCTCTATTTTTCTTTCTTTTACTAGTTCACATAGTATGGGAAAAGGTCAGTTAGAATACTCTTTAGAAGCAAGGAGATGAGACTGTTTCACATCATATGGACATGTTATCACGAGGGTTCAGTCCCTGAAGAAGGACATCATGCTTGGAAAAGCAGAGGGTTAGTGAAAAGGAGGAAGACCTTCAACAAAATGGATTGACACTGTGGTTGTAACAATGGGATTAAATTTAGCAATGATTGTGAGTGTGACATTCTGTTGTTCATAGTGCCATAGAGTCAGAACCAACTCGATGGCACCTAACCACAAAATAACCTGATTTGTAAAGTACACAGTCTGTCTTTCACTTTGAACTGAATATCTTAGTAGATTCATTAATATTATATTCCTTTAATGCAAATGATTCCATTCCTATAAAAGCCCAGGATAGGGAATTCTACAGAGGCAGAAAGTAGGTTAGTGATTGCTTAGGCTAGGTAGGAAGTGGGACAGAGTATCTTCCTGAAGTGATGAAAATGTCCTAAAGTTAACAGTGGTGAACATTGCACAACTTTGGGAGTATATTAAAACTCTCAAATTGTACACTTTCAAAAAGTGAATTCTATGATATGTGAATTATAGCTCAGTGAAACTGTTCAAAAGCACAAAAAGAGAAAGAAAATGGAGTTAGAGAACAATGCTGATTTTAATGTAATTATCTGCTTCCCTCTGGCATTTCACACCAAGGTCCTAGGATTCCTACTGTTCCTACTCCTCTTGTCTTTCCTGTATGATGTTATCAACAGAATATGTGTCAAAAAAATGATGAAACATGAGGTTTGCTATAGACTACACGATGTCATGAGCCTTAAGAGTTAACATGCCCTGAGATAAGCTGCAGAAAATATAAGGTACAAGAAAATTACTTATTCATTTCTCTGCATATTAGAATAGATAAAAATTAAGAACTGCATAGTAGATGCTACAGACTATGTTAATTTGTTACCATAAAGAGATACCATCTGGAACAGTAACAGAAAATTAGAATCACTGTCTGAATAGGTTAATGAAAAGCATGCCACAGTTTCCAAGATCAATTTGCCTTCTGAATAGTCAAATACATATGTTAAATAAGGCTTCCAAGATTAATATAGGCTCAAAACCCTGGACAAAGTAGCCCTATTAAATGAGCTCATGTCTAGGGAAGTTTAGATACAAATTTAAGTACAGTTTTATAATATTATTATAGAACCTTTCCTGGAGTATGCCATACCTCTTCTTTTGTACAATCAGCCTGGTTTTGTTGACAGATTCAGTTTTGGAAATCAAAAATAGCCATGACATTCTTTTTCATCATAGTCCAAAATAATTCTAGATTATTTGTTTAGGAGTACCTGGGTGGTACAAACAATTACATTTTCAACTACTAATGAAAGGTTGGCAGTTTAAACATATCCAAAGATGCCTCTGGAGATAGTTTTCTGGAGACAGGCCTAGTGATCTACTTCCAAAGGGGTACAGTCTTAAAAACCGTACAGAACAGTTCTACTCTATAGAGAATAGCCACTAGAGTGCTTTTCAAATAGTCTTGTGTGACCTTACTAATGTTCTATTTTATTTTATTTTTTGCTTTCTTGGTTTATTTCAATACAGTGTTAAAGGATATATTCTCTAGGCTCTCTCAAGGCACAAAGGTAGAGAAAGAATTGCACATGAAAATCACCTCAACGTTTATACTACTTTGGCTTTCTATTCTAATGGCATAAGAAGGCCTTTCTGGCATCTCAAATTTATTTAGCAGATGAATTCCAGATCTTAATCGAGTCACAAGCTTCTAGCACTATACTGCTAGCCACAAGGTCATCAGTTCAAAACCATCAGGCCCTCCTTGGAAACCCTGTACAGGGTTGCTATGAGTCAGAACTGACACAGTGGAACTTAACAATAAAGCTAGCAATTAGAAATGTTCTCCAATTATGGAATATTCTTTGTAGAAAAATAATGTAGGCACCCATGAAAGAAAAAAATATTTAATTTTATCAAAATTTGTTTTCTTTCCCGCCTTTTCTAGCATCTCCAGAATACATTTCCACATATACACTCCAGGGTTTTAATATTATAAATTAGAAAATATTATGATAATCCTTTTGGTGTAGAAGCTTACTTCTAGGTTTGATATTGAAAATTGATCCAATGGAAATGCGTGCATATAACTATAGGCGTAAAGCAGAGGCAATGAGGAATAATGTGGGGGGAGGGAGGGCTAAGGAGAATGGCCTCACAAGGTAATTGTTTTGAGTGAATAGTTGCAGGGTTTTCAAGCAAATAAGGGCAGCAGTATTATATAGAAAAGGAATGAGTTCTCCACTGGTAAAGAGATCAGTAGGACTGATGTAAAACATACTTTGAGATATCAAACTTCTCATGGTTAGCAGACTGGCTGTGTGTCATGGATATGGTTCAGACTCAAAGTGATGCTGTATAAAGTTTTTGAGTCTGAGAATCTTTATGACAGTACAAAGCTTCAACTTTCTTCCATGTAGTGCCTCATAGACTTGAATTGCTGACCTTGTGACTAGCAATCCAAAGTATAACTGACTATGCCACAAGAACTCCTTATAGATTCTCGTTAACTATCCAGGTCCACTTATCCTGTTAAATGCCATAACTTCAATGAGGGAGAGATCTAATAAGTATAATAACTTAATTATGATTCAGCAACATCAATTACATTTTGGTTTTGATTTTCAAATTATTCCAAGGCTACAGCTGTAAGAGTTAAGGTTCTATTAGCATTTTTGTGGTGGCAGTGGTGGTTCTATGCCGTGGAGTTGGTTCCAAACTTGTATAGGGTTTCTAAGGCTATAAATCTTTATGGGAGCAGAAAACTTCATCTTTCTCCCATTTGTTGTTGCTGATGTTGTTAAGTACCATCGAGTTGGTACCGACCCATAGCGACCTTATGCACAACAAAACGAAACACTGCCTTAGCCTGGCCCAACCTCACTGTTATTGCCACACATGAGTCCATCGATGCTGCCACTTGGCCAATCCATCTCGTTGGGGGTCTTCCTGTTTTTCTCTGACCCTCCATCTTACCAAACATGATATCCTTCTCCAGTGACTGGTCCCTCTTGATAATATGTCCAAAGTATGAGAGACAAAGTTTGTCCATCTGGGCCTCTAAGGAGAACTCTAGCTGCACTTCATCCAAAATGGATCTATTGGTTCCTTTGGCAGCCCATGGCACTTTCAATATTCTCCTCCAATACCATAACTCAAAGGCATCAATTCTTCTATGGTCTTCCTTATTCACTGTCCAGCTTTCACATGCATATGAGGTTATTGAAAATACCATAGCTTGAGTAAGGCGCACCTTAGTCCTGAAGCTGACATCTTTGCTCTTCAACACTTTAAAAAGGCCTAATGCAATACGTCGTTTGATCTCTTGACTGCTGCTTCCATGAGTGTTGGTAGTTGATCCAAGAAGAATGAATTCCTTGACAACTTCAATCTTTTCTCTGTTGATAAGAATGTTGTTTATTTGTCCAGCGGTGAGGATTTTTATTTTCTTTACATTGAAATGTAATCCATACCGAAGGCTATGCTCTTTGATCTTCATCAGTAAATGTTTTAAGTCCTCTTCACTTTCAGCAAGCAAGGTTGTATCATCTGCATATCTCAAGATGTTAATGAGTCTTCCTCCAATCCTGATACCACGTTTTCCTTCATATAACCCAGCTTCTTGGATTATTTGCTCAGCATACAGGTTGAATAAGTATGGTGAAAGAATACAATCTCATGGCACACCTTTCTTAATTTTAAACCATTCAGTGTCCCCATGTTCTCTTCAAACAACTCATTGAGAAGACAAGAAAGAAGGAAAATGTCAAAATGGATGTCAGAAGGCACACTGAAACTTGCACTACAGCATAGAGATGCTAAAGCAATGGAAGAAATGAGGAGGTCCAAGAGCTAAACAGAAAATTTCAAAGATCAGCTTGAGAAGATAAAGCCAAATATTACAACAAAATGTGCAAAGATCTGGAATCAGAAAACCAAAAAGGAAGAACACGTTCAGCATTTCTCAAACTGGGGGAACTGAAGAAAAAATTCAAGCCTCGACTTTCCTTATTGAAAGACTCTCTGGGCAAATTTTTGAATGATGCAGAAAGCATCAAAAGAGGATGGAAGGAATATAAAGTCACTGTACCAAAATGAAATGGTTCATGTTCAAGCGTTTCAAAAGATAGCATATGATCAAGAACCAATGATACTGAAGGAAGAAGTCCAAGGTGCATTGAAGGAATTGGCAAAGAACAAGTCACCAGGAATTGATGGGATGAAAATTGAAATCTTCTCCCATCTAGCAACTGGTAAATTGAAACTACTGACCTTGCAGTAGAAGCTCAGTTCATAGTCCACTACGTTACCAGGGCTCCTCAGCACATTAGTAGACAGCATCAAATTTGTTCTTGAAATGATTTCTAAATCCAGATAGGATATACTCAAGGTCATATTTAGGTTCTCATGGACTTGTTTTAATTTTCTTCAGCTTCAGCTTGAACTTGCATATGAGCAGTTGATGGTCTGTTCCACAGTCTACCCCTGGCTTTGTTTGGCTGATGATATTGAGCTAATCTAGTCTCTTCCTACAGATGTAGTTAATTTGATTCCTGTGTACTCCATCTGGAAATTTCCATGCATATAGTTCATGGTTTTTTGTTGTTATTTTTTAATTATTTTCAATTAATAACTTGTTGGTCCTGCAAAAGTCTATCATGTGCCCTCCAAGATCGTTTCTATCATTAAGGATCCTTCCTCTTTGCTTCCAATTGTTTGCATTCCAATCACCAATAATTATACATGCATCTTGATTACATGTTGAAGAAGTTGGTAGCATTTTTCATTTTCATCATCATTGGCTTTAGTAGTTGGTGTGTAAATTTGAATAAGAGTAGTATTAATTGATCTTTCTTATTGTTATTGTGGCTAAGTGCCATGATGTAGGTTCCAACCCACAGCAATCCTGTATAATGTTTCTGCGGAGCAGTTTTTGAGCTTGAGTCACCAACCTTGCAGTTCAAACCGACCTTGTAGTCCAGTGCATTAACCCACAGTGCCATACCAGAATATTGTCCTATCACAGAAAGCATTGTACTTCAAGATAGCTCTTGAAATATTCTTTTTGATGATGAATGCCATTTCTCTTGAGTTTGTTGCTCCCAAAATAGTAAAATAGATGATTTTCTGATTCAAAATGTCCTATACTAGTCCATTTCAACTAGAACATTGATCTTTATGTGTTCCATTTCATTTTCAATAACTTCCAGTTTTCCTATGTTCATACATCTTTGATTCAGTTTTCCAATTATAATGGATGCTTCCAGATGTTTCTCTTCATTTTGAATCATTCTCCATTAGCAAATGAATGTCTCAATAGCTTTGCTACATTCACATCATTATGGTCAACTCCATTTTGATGAGGCAGCTCTTCCCCAGTCATATTTTGAGTGCCTTTTAACCTGAGGGGCTTATCTTCTGGCATTATATCTGACATTATTCTGCTGCTATTCTTAATATTTTAATCTTATGGCACTATATCTGACAAAGTTCCCTTGTTATTTATGAGATTTTCAGTGACTATTCAGAAGTAGTCTGTCTATCCTTCTTTCTTAGTCTGGAAGCTTCACAGAAACCTGTCTACCATGGGTGACCTTGCTGGTATTTAAAATATCAATGGCATAGCTTCCAGCATCACAGCAATGTTGTGCAAGCCACCACAGTGCAACAAACTGACAGATGAGCACTATGACTCAATGGTAGCTGACTCTTATTAAGTTGTATTTTTCCTTTTGAATTTTTTTTCTGGTATTTCTTGCATAATGGCATATGATAGTGTATGGCACCTTATACAAATTAACTGCAGAAGTTCTATCTATCTTACTTATCTTAGCATGATTTTTTTTTTCTCCAGTTTTTGATATTACCCTGTGTCCCCTAAATAGTTGTGTCAACTTGGCAAGACCATGATTCTCAGTGGTTTGGCAGTTACGTACAGAAATAACTTGGCAGTTATATATTGATCCCCCATGATATGATCTTATGTGATAAGCCAACCAGTTGTAAGAGAATTAAGGGTGACATGCAACACTTTTAATCACATCACAGCTCTGACTTGATGTAAGGGGAGTTTCCCTGGGTAGTGACCTGAAACATCTTTCATCTTACAAGAGATGAGTCCTGATGTGGCACTGTATGATAAACACTCAACAGTAAGATTGACTTAAACTGCAAGATAGACAGTACAAACTCACCAGTCACTCCTCAGAAACTTTATACAGTGTTTTATGAGTCAAAACCAACTTGCACACACTCTACAACAATGCCTAAATTGCCCATTCCTATAAACAGAAATTTTCAAAGGTTATCTCGAGAAGACAAAGTGAAATATTATAACAAAATGTGCAAAGACCTGGAGTTAGAAAACCAAAAGAGAAGAACACAGATTTTTCAAGCTGAGGGAACTGAAAAAAAA
>NW_006408520.1:5445525-5456448 GCF_000296735.1 Chrysochloris asiatica
AAGCTACAGATAACATTGCAGACAATGAGTATTCCAGAATACTTAATTGTGCTCATAAGGAACCTGTACTTAGACCAAGAGGCAATTGTTCGAACAGAACAAGGAGACACCGAATGGTTTAAAATTAAGAAAGGTGTGCGTCAGGATTGTGTTCTTCCACCATACTTATTGAATCTCTATGCTGAGCAAATGATCATAGAAGCTGGATTATATGGAGAAAAACGGGGCATCAGGATTGGAGGAATGCTCATTAACAACCTGCAATATGCAAATGATACAACCTTACTTGCTGAAAGCCAAGAAGACTTAAAATATTTTGTAATGAAAATCAAAGACCACAGCCTTCAGTATGCATTGCACCTTAATGTAAAGAAAACAAAAATACTCACCACTGGACCAATAAACAACATCCATATAAATGGAGAAATGATTGAAGTTGTCAATGACTTCATTTTGCTTGGATCAAACATCAACATTCATGGAAGCAGCAGTCAGAAAATTAAATGATGTATTGCATTGGGTAAATCTGCTACACAAGACCTCTTTAAAGTGTTGAAGAGCAAAGATGTCAGTTTGAGGACTAAGGTGCGCCTGACACAAGCCATGGTATTTTCAATTACCTCGTATGCATGTGGAAGTTGTATAGTGAATAAGGAAGACAGTAGAATTGATGCATTTGAGTTATGGGGTTGGAGGGGAATATTGTAGGTACATGGACTGCCAAAAGAACAAACAGATCTGTATTTAAAGAAATACAGCCAGAGCGCTCCTTGGAGGCCAGGATGTCCAGATCTTTCCTATTTTGGACATATTGTAAGGAGGAACCAGTCACTGGAGACGACACCATGTTTGGTAAAATGGAAGGTCAGAGAAAAAGAGGAAAACTCCCAACGAGGTGGATTGGCACGTGGCAGCATCAGTGGGCTCAAACGTAGCAATGATTGTGAGGTTGACCCAGGATCGGGCAGTGTTTTCTTTTGTTGTTATGAGTTGGTACCAACTCTATGGTACCTAACAGCAAGAACAAATAAACCCAGTATACTGAAGAGACCAGCATTTTCCTTGATCAGAAAAATCTTGCATTCTGGTTGAAAGTTTGAGCAACCACATCCATAAATTAAAGTCCGGCACATAAAATAGTAGCAATTTGTACTTGTTTATAGTATCAAATGTCTAGAGGCCACCTCAGTACCCCTGGGCTCAGGAGTTCACACAACTCCCTAAACTTCATACCAGTCAGCCTTTCCTCTTCTCTATCTCATCAATGGATGCCAATGGAACATGTCCAAACTCAGCCCATCTCTTCATTGCTGCGTTTCCCCCACTTTCACTCATAAGTTGACCCAGGTGGTCACTGGAAAGCATACTAGCTGTTGCTCACCAGCTCCCTTTAACTTTCAGTCCTAGAGGGGGGTTTGCTCTGATGGGCAAGACTTTTTTTTCCTTTCTTTCTTGATATCTCCAAGGCAAACTGCTTGCCTGAAACTCAAAAAGAAAAAAGTCTGCTTTTTTAGTTCAAGAATCTTCTGCTCTCCTAACAGTTCTGGATTGGTCTGCATGGCGTTTCAAGTACAAATGTCCCAAATTTGAAGGTTTGGGCAAGTTCTAACTCCCCTTTTATCAAATCCGATCATGTATAGGCTGAAGTCAGGCTTATAAATTCTTTGTAATCATAATTCCCAATATTTATTTCCATTACACGTATATGTGTATTATACAGTAATAGGCAGAAGAAATCAATACCCAGAAGGCAGTCAAACATATAAACCTTTTAAAAACACTAAAATTAAATCTTTTCTTCTCCACGTTTGGACTAACCCCATTCATATGCATATGTCATTGGGCCTCTATAAGCCATATTTTTTGACCAGCATGAAATCTGTTTTAAGCAACTCTAGATGCTGCTTTTCACCCCTCAGCTGAAGTATCTTATCTTTTACGTTCCTGTCAGTTTTTACAGTTAACAAAATACAAACTAATCATCTGAAAACCAAAAGCTTTACTTTCCATGCCCCTTATTTTTTACTCTTACAAAACCTACTTCCATGAGTCTAGAGAGCCATTGCAGTGAATCCTGCTTCTGCACCAACTGCAAAAACTATGTGGGGACCATGTATGACTTCTTCTGACTCCACAAGGGAGAATGGGACCCACACTCAAAATCAACCCAAGGCCAATTCCTATGAAATAGAGATAAGACATTTTCCCACCCTATAACCTTTTTTATTAGTGGAGACAATTATCAGTGCCTTTAAAATTACTCAGATTTGAGAACCAGTTTAGAAAACTCATCCCTGTGATTTTATTTCTCTAGATCTCACTCTTGGTACCAAATGCCTTAGGATGGGTTTTCTAGAGAAGCAAAACCGGTGAAATGTATATATATATTATATATATATAGTTTGCTGTTAAGTGCAGTCGAGTCACTTTCAACTTATAATGACCCTGTATAGGGTTTCTAAGGAGCAACTGGTGGGTTTAACTGACAACCTTATGGTCCATAGTCAAATGATAATCCTACAGCACTATACCAGGAGTTCATATTATACATATGTTGTTGTTGTTAAGTGCCGTCAAGTCGATTCCAACCCATAATGACCCTGTATAGAGTCTCAAAGGAGTGGCTGGTAAACGTGAACCTCTGATCTTGTGGTTCAAATGGACATTGCAGTCCAGTGCATTAGCACACAGCGCCACAACATATTGTGAGCCGTTTCCTCAATACAAACTTCTCTTGATATAGTCTTGGTGTGGTGCTGTGGGTTTATGTGCTGGACTGCACTAGATAACCCAGACATTTTCTGCATGGTTGAAGGCCCTGGAGCACCAGGAAGTTCTTTGTTTCCAATGCACTTGATGCTTCCATTTGAGTTTAGGTTAAACAATTCAAGTCTTCCAGAATTCATTGGGAATTATCTTTTCTTTCTTTCTTTTTTTTCCCCACTCTATTAGCTAGTTCTCTCTTAGAGACTAATTAGAGAGCTAGTGAAGAGTTTAAATCATGCTTCTGCCACTTGCTGGCTGCTGTTCAAATAGTAAGTTTCTTAAATTTTTACAATTTTATCAGTTAAAATTTTCATTATATGTAAAATATCTGGTTAAACTACATTCAATAAATATTAACTCTTAATATTATTAAAATAGTACCACTAACATCATAAAGGAGTCCTGGTGTGGTGTTGTGGGTTAATGAGCGGGACTGCAAAGTCCATTTGAATCAGAAGGTCAGTGGTTGAAGCTCACCAGCTGCTTCTCAGAAACCATATGCAGGGCAGCTATGGGTCAGAACCAACTCAACGGCATTTAACAACAACAACAATATCATGAAAAATCATTTTGCTATTTATTACACATATAGTTATGGTGAATGTCCTTTAAAGGAAAATTATCAATAATCCAATAAGGGAAATGTAAAACTAACAGTATAACATTGGGTGGCTTTAAATTACAAATAAAGGTGTTTGAGTCCAAAACAGTAATTGATGATCTTTATTCCCAAAGGAGAAAACAACATATTTAACTCACATCTCACTAAGTGTGAGTTATGAGGTATTCATTATTTTAAGAATACCTCCCACCCTTCACTATCATCCATAAAGTGTTTTCTCACCTTGTACCCTTTACAAAGTGAAAAGTACAAATACAGTTTCCAAATACCACACTGCAATTAGAGTAATGATCTTTCCATGTACAGGGCACTGAACTACGTCTCCACATCATTCTAGTTCAGGTGGCTAAGAAGATCAACTAGGGTGCTACTTAAAGGGGCCTCTTCCTATAAAAGCAGTGGGAAGAAATCATGTGTTAAGGAACATCACTGAAAATTGAGTTTGTGTCTGCTTTACCAAAAATGTTAAATTTTTTCAACAGTATTTTGAATTTGATTCCAAAGTAATACTAAACCATTTAAGACAGCACTGCATAGTTCAAAAGTGAAGGATGGATCTGCTGCAGCAGGGAAATTGTATAATACTGTGGCTTAATGTAATAGAAGTCAGCATTATCTCGATCTTTCTAATCATAATTTCAGCTGTTAAAACACCAGGGACTCCATCAGTATAGACACTACATTCTGACTCAATTATACTGTGCATTAAAAGTAATGGTTTACAGCATCTATTAGACTTGTCATTACCACTGTGCCATACTCAATTGACCAAAGGGGTGGGGTAAACCTTCACTCCTAAAGAAAAAGAAAACTAAAAAGTAAATTCAAAGTAATGCATAATAGGTGTTCCTTGAGAGAATGCTTTACGTCTCAGTTCATTTCTCCTTAAGATGAACACTCCCACCAACACCATCAGAGTAAACATCATGCCTCATTACCTGTTTCCATTGTTCATACTGCATGCATATGGATATAACACTGATTAATGGAAAGAAATTACAATATTCAATAACTTTGAATAAACAATGGAGGAGGCAAACATTTGCTAGACTCCATGAATGAAAAAATTGTCTAACAAAGCATATGTGGGAGGATAATGGCTCTAGCCATCCCCGGGAAGGACGGAGTCTCCTTTCCTATGAATGGCTGGGATTAATATGAGCTATTTGGAACTATACAATCCCATACATCACTCTGAAATGACAAAGCAAGTAAACAGCAGTTGAGAAAATAAGCTCTTAATGTGTGTGTATATATATATATATATATATATATTTCACAAAGTATATACAGAAGTTGTATATACTAGCACTTGTTGTCTATACCTTAAGAAAAACTTTGATTTTATCAATTACTATCCTTGAAAAGCCAAATACACAGCATTTCTGACAGAATAACTCCTTAATCATCATTCTTGGTCTTCCAACAAAGGTTTGTTAAAAAAAGAAAAACAATTGAAATGATATGTTACATAAATAAGTAAAAAAATTTATGTGGATGTTTTTTCATGACCTGAATTTCAAAATAACAACAATGAAGAGCACCAATATTGATTCTTATAGGCTGCAAGAAAAGTAAGCATGTTATTTTAATATAATTAAAATATTAAAGTGATTTAGATTTATGATCTCCAAACCCAGGCCCCACTCCAGTCCCACTAAGCCACAATGTTTAGGTATTGGCCAAATAATATTTATTTTTTTAAATTCCTCATGTGATTTTGCTAATTGGTCAGACATATAGCAACACCCACCATCATGGGTTTGAATCTAGTTGTTTATCCAAGTTTTGTTTGTTTGTGCTTGGTTTTGAGAGAATGTTGCTAAGCACCTGCTCTGAAAGAGTAATTGCTCCAGTCATTGGCAGTATAGACAAACAAGACATATAGTACTGAAAGAGCTCACCATTTTAAGAATACAGACATGAAATGTGAAATTAAGAGAGAGTAATACAATATCCTCTGACATCAGAAAAATTCTTGAAAAGGGGGCTAACACAGTCTACAGAAGTCAGGAGAAGTATCTTGGAAATGATGTTTGAGATGTGAATTTAAACATGGTTGGGAGTAAACAAAGCAAAGCGAATTGGCAGGAAGATGGGGCAGCATAACTGAGGGCACAAAGGCAAGGAACAGGATAATCTCAGTGCAGACAACTACAAGCAGTTCACTGTTGCATTTACAAAGCTGCTAAAGGAGAATACAGACCAAGCTTGACCACTATCTATAGTATGTTGTTGCTGTTGTTGTTGTTATGTGCCGTGGAGTCGGTTCCGACTCATAGCAACCCTGTACAGAGTTTCCGAGGCCGTAAATCTTTACGGGAGCAGAAAGCCTCCTCTTTCACTCGCAGAACAGCTGGTAGTTTTGAACTGCTGACCTTGAGGTTCGCAGGCCGATTCATAACCACTATGCTACCAGAGCTCCATAGTATAGGTGACTCAAACATGAATTCTTCTCTAATCATAATTTCTTTTAAAAATATATAAAAGTGATATAGTAACATAAAGAAACATAAATAGCCAAATTCATTTAGTCCCAGATATTTGGATTCTAAACAATAACCAGCCTCTGACTGAGAAACACTGTAACATTCTAATGATAGATTCTAATATAAATATTTTCAATGGCTACTTATCAGAGATTTTTTTTTCAAAAAGGACTACATCAGAACTTTCTGTCATAAAAATCATCCAGGTTAAGGACTGAATTTCATTTAACATTGTTTTTGTCAGAATTCTTTTAGTTGAAATAAGGAAAATCCACCCAAACTACTTTAAATTTAAAAATACATTCTTAAACTCAAAAGTTAAAGGTATTAAATGGAATGTCAGGGTCTAAACACTCCAAAAAGTTTTTTAAATAATAATAATAAGTCTTAAGAAGACACTGTCTCTATCTCATCCATCTCTTAATTCCTCCTTTGTTTATATTAGTTTCAGTCTCAGGAATAGAATATCCTCCCTGCATGGTGCCATAGGGTCACCAACAACTCCACAGTTGTATTCATTTAGCATGTTCAGGGTAACTCTTTCAGATAGTTGAAGAAATGTTATTAAAAAGGCTTCCAATGGTTGCAGAAATCCAATAACTACCCTTGAATCAATCATTGTAGTCAAGCGGATGCAGTGTTATGACAGGCAAGACTTTGGTGATATGTCTTCACCTAAAACCAAGAGAAGTCAAGGTCATCTAAAAGATATAAACTGAAAATAAGGAAGGGGCAGTTAGTTCCCAAAAACGAAATCAAAATTATTTTACTATCATAAAAAAGAATGCTTTGAAGGCAACATTATCAAATTTCCACCACAAAAACACAGTCAGTTGATCTGACTAATGGATTTGTTATTGTTAAGTACCCTCTTCATGAGAGAAGAAAGCCTCATTTTTCTTCTGTGGAAGGGCTGGGAACTTGAACTGCAGACATTGCAGTTTGCAATCCAGTGCTTATCCTATGGAGCCAATGTGCTCCCCATCACTACACATAGAGACCAGCAAAAATGCAGAGTATTATCCTATTACAACCAAACTTGGCTAAATTTAGCTGGAACAGAACAAGAAACCATGCAAAAGCATCAATTTCCTTACACAAATTTGCACAAACTCTGAAAGAATAGGCCCAAATATTTTACTCATGTGTGCATAAACCTCATTATACCTCTAGGCAAAGCATGGCTCATTTTTTTACATCTTATTTAAATAAGGGTGCATTTATTTATTATCTTATTATTAAGTGTCATTGAGTCAGTTCCAACTTATAGTAACCCTATATAGGGTTTCCAAGGAGCTGCTTGGAACTAACGACCTTGTAGTTCACAGTCTAGTGCTGATCCTACAGCACCACATCAGGAGTCCAGTTATTATCTAGAACAATTTATATTTTTTTGGTCCTGACAATTTTCTAAAGAAAAAATTCAACCATTTATTAAAATGCTGATTTCCTCAGAAAGAAAAAAGTCCTCAATTATGGATAGTATAGTATACATAAAATTCATAAATTCTAAAACAATCTTATAAAGATTACACAATGTGACTTTGAAGAACTTCATCAAAATTTAAAACTTTTGCTCAGAAAAATAAGGGGTTTATTTTGTCAGAAAATACATTTCTGCTTTTTTGCATCGCCCAATTTGTGATCGTTTGTTACAGCTGTTCTAGAAAGCTATTACAGTATAATCAGGACAGACCAAAGTGACCACTTAAGGTCCATAGTCTTCTACCTCTTCCCCTATTACTAAAGAGAAAATATAAACCATAATTGAACTATTAAATCAGGATATTGAAATTAGAATCCCATCATGGTAGGTATATGGTAGCACATTAAATTACTCATTGTACTTTTACTTATGTTTGAAATTTTTCATAATAAAAATGTTTTCAAGACATATACGTTTTGGTTCAATAAAAATATAGAATACAAAGTGGCTTCTAAAAATTTTCTATTCAAAGAGCACTTAATAACCTAATGAACAGTCCAAATTAAGACGTTAAGGATGAAAGGTAGAATAAAACTTAAGTATATATTATGATCCAAATTATTTGTGTATGTGTTCACATATATGGAAATAAATTAAAATGTTCACAATGGTGACCTCTATGTGAGGGGATTATGAATGATACTATTTGATTTTTGTCCTTCTCTTTTTAAATCATATGCGATAAACATAGAATTTTAAAAATGTGTAACAATTAAATTTGTGAACTGTATGCACGTGTCTGTGTTTAAAATGCTATATTATTAATCACATAAGCTGATTTACTTTCTACTCAAAGGTGAAAACAGAGGGGAAAGAGACTTTAAGGGCTCTCTCCAGGCCTATTAGAGAGCATAGTGGCTCCATACAATAAGCACTGGACTGCGAACCAAAAGTCCACAGGTTCAAGTTCACCAGCTGCTCCACAGGAGAAAGATGAGACTTTCTGCTCTTGTAAATATTTAAAAGCCTATGAGGGTAGCTATAAGTATGAACAGACTCAACAGCACTTAACAGCAACAACAACAATAACCAGGTCTATTATCATTGTTGTTAGGTGCCACTGAGTCAGTACTGACTCATAGTGACAACAGAACAAAACACTGCCTGGTCCTGGGCCAACCTCACAATTGTTGCCATGCTTGAACCCATAGATGCTGCCTCTTTGCCAATTGATCTCATTGGGGGTCTTCCTCTCTTTTTCTCTGACCCTCCACCTTACCAAACATGATATCCTTCTCCAGTGACTGGTCCCTCCTGACAATGTGTCCTAAATATGAGCGATGGAGTTTGGCCATCCTGGCCTACAATGAGCACTCTGGCTGCATTTCTTCTAACACAGATCTGTTGGTTCTTTTGGCAGCCCATGGTACTTTCAATATTCTCCTCCAACACCATAACTCAAATGCATCAATAACCAGGCCTATTATACATCTCAAATTTGTCTTTGTTATAATGAACTAAGCAGCTTTTCAAAAACACTGATGCCTTAAATAAAAGAGCTTTGTGAGCCTAAAAAGTTGATGGTTACTCAGAAGCAAAGCTGACAAGACAAATGGGGGCAGAAAAACTAGAGTATCGAAAATGGAGCAACCAGAATAAATTAAAGAGAATTTAATATTAGGGGAAATGTAATTAATGTCATTGAAAAACTTGTTTAGAAACTGTCAAATAATAATCTCATTTGCTTTGTAAACATTCACAAAAACACACAAAATATATTATTTTAAAAATATAAATGGCTGGCCCACATTAAAGGAATGGGGTGGGGGGCAGTATCTGGCCTCCTCTGACTTCACCAGCAAGCAGGAAAATCAAACTCAACATTAGCCCAAGTCTTATTCCTATGAGATGAAGATCAGACATGCATTCAGTCTCCAACTTTTTTTAAACCAATTCTGATACCAACTGCCTTTCTATGGTAGTCTCTGCTTCTCTGCTGGTTTTTATTACAATGGCCACACAGTACTCTTAGACAATACTTGCAATTGTGGGATTTCTTAGGGAAGCAAATGGATTCAGGATAAAAAATACTCTGGGACCATCAACGGAGAAGAGCCGAGAGCGGGACCCTACCCAGAGAAACAGAGATGCCTGAGATGGAGGCAGAGATGATGACGTGGAGTGATGAAGCGACTGGAGACTTTGGACCAGAGAGGGAAAGGGACTGTGGGCTGAAAACTGGGGGGAGGGGGGGGAAGTGTAGGGAGCGGGTTTCTGGGATATACCCTTTGGGTGGTTGAGGACGCATGGAGGGCATTGGAACCATGGCAGTGAGATGATATACTATGGAATGAATGTAAAACTAAAGTTCTCCCATGTAAACTATCATATAATTCACAATAAAACATTAAAAAAAAAAAAAACTCAGGGTACAGTTTTTCTGCTCAGTCAAATCTCTCTCTGGTCCTTGGCCTCTCAGCCACACCACACTTTTGCCTCTATCCTACTCTGGCAATGTTACAAAACTCTTTTAACATTGTGCCAATAAATGCCCAAAAGACAATCCACTCCACCCTAAGTCTCAGCCTGAAGGTGCTCAACTTTAGCTCCATGGATCAGCAAACCTAACAACCCTAATTAAGCACCTGAAGGCCTCCTACTTCACAAGCCATTCTCTTTCCCAAAGTCACTCAACTTTAACTGCCCCATGGACAGGAAAGCCCACCACTCTGTCTTTTGCTCTGGCTCTTAGTTCTGTTGTTGCTGCTCTTCTCCCACTCCTCAACTGTTACTCTGGTGTCACAGCTCTCTCTCCTGCATCGAGACGGTTCAAGGCACAGGAATTTGGGGGTTTAAGAGACACATCTTCTTTTATGGTGGTAGCGAGATTCATTTTCCTGCTTTTGAGAGGACTCATTTTATACCCAGTGGGGTAGCAAATTTAAGTTCTAAGTGTTTACAATAAGAATTAGCCCTGTTAACAGTCACTCAAACTGAATCACATAATCTTATGCACATCTTATCCACTTTTCTTAGACCCATTATGAGTAGAGGAAATGCACCCAATCTGCAAGTCCCATCAACTATTTTAGTGAGAGTTACAAAATCATTTGCTGGAGAAAGATGAGGCGATCTGCTCCCGTAAAGATTTACAGCCTCAGAAACCCTATTCAGGATCGCTATGGGTCGAAACCGACTCAACGGCACTTAACAACAACAACAACAAAATAATTTGGTAGGTGTCCTTGTGGGTTGCAGTGAGTTAATCTGCAAGGTCCGTTTAAATTGCAATGTTGGTGGTTCAAGCTCACCAGCTGTTCCTCTGAAACCCTACATAGGGTCGCTATGGGTTGGAACTGACCCGATGGCACTTAACAACAACAACACAAAGACTATGGCTAGAAGAGCCATAGTAAGTAAATCACTGTACCATACCCATCCAAAGAGTTTCTGATTTAATTAGTCTTGAGTGAATCCCACGTATGAGTTTCTATTTGTGTTTTTACTTCTCTCCAGATGAATCTAACTTGGAGCCATAGTTGAAAACCAATGTTGTGTATGTATGCATCCTTTATTGTTGTTGCTGTTGTTAGGGGCCACTGAGTCAGTACTGACTCATA
>NW_006408520.1:5456893-5472061 GCF_000296735.1 Chrysochloris asiatica
TCTTAAACAATTTAAAGAGTTCTTGTGCAACAGATTTACCCAATGGAATACATTGTTTGATATTCTGACTACTGCTTCCATGAGTGTTGATGGCTGACCTAAGCAAAATGAAGTCTTTGACAATGTCAGTCTTTTCTCCATCTATTTTTATGTTATTTATTGCTCAAGTGGTGAGGATTTTTGTTTTCTTAACACTGAGGTGCAATCCATACCGAAGGTTGTGGTCTTTGATCTTCATTAATAAGTATTTTAAGTCCTCTTCACTTTCAGTAAGGCTGTATCATCTGCAGATCACAGGTTGTTAATGAGTCTTCTTCAAATCCAGATGCCATGTTTTTCTTCATATTATCCAGCTTCTCAGATTATTTGTTCAGCATACAAACTTAATAAGCATGATTAAAGAAGGCAACCCTGGTGCACACCTTTCCTAATTTTAAATCATTCAATGTTCCCTTGTTCTGTTTGAACAACTGCCTCTTGGTCTATGTACAGGTTCCTCGTGAGCACAACTAAGTGTTCTGGAATACTCATTCTCTCTGCAATATTGTTCATAGCTTGTCATGATCTGCACAATTGAAAGCCTTTGCATAGTTAATAAAGCACAGGGAAACATTTTTCTGCATTCTCTACTTTCAGCTAAGATCCATCTGACGCCAGCAATGATAGCCCTCATTCCATGTCCTCTTCTAAATCTGGCTAAACCTCTGGAAGTTCTCTGTCAATGTATGGTTGCAGCTATTTTTGAAATTCCTTTAGCAAAACTTTGCTTGCATAAGATATTTATGATATTGTCTGATGGTTTCTGCATTATGTTGGGTCACCTCTCTTTGGAATGGGCACAAATATGGATCTCTTTCAATCAGTTGCCCAGGTAGACATCTTCCAAATTTCTTGGCATAGATGAGTGAAAAGTCTCCAGTGTTGCATCAATTTGTTAAAAGATTTCAGTTTGTATCCCATCAATTTCCAGAGACTTGTTCTTTGGCAATGTCTTCAGTACACCTTGGATTTCTTCCTTTAGTATAATTAGATCTTGATCATATGTTACACCTTCAAATGGTTGAACATCAACCCTCTCTTTCTGATATGGTGACTCTGTGTATTCCTTCCATCTTCATTTGATTGCCCATAGAATACTTCAATATTGCAAGTCTAGGCTTGTATTTTTTCTTTAGTTGCCTCAGCTTGAGGAATGCTGATTGTGTTCTTCCCTTTTGATTTTCTAACTCCAGGTCTTTGCACATTTCATTGTAATGTTTGACTGTGTCTTCCCCAGCTGCCCTTTGAAATTTTCTAGCCAGCTCTTTTATCTCCTCATTTCTTGCATGTGCTTTAGCATCTCTACAGTGGAGAGCAAGTTCTGACATCCATTTGGTCTTTCCTTCTTTCTTATCTTCTTAATGACCCTTTGCCTCTTGATGTCTTCCCACAACTCTTCTGGTCTTTGGTCTTTAGTCTTTAATGAATCCAATCTGTTTGAGGATGATTTCTAAATTCAGGTGGGATATGTTCAAGGTTATATTTTTGCTCTTGTGGACTTGTTTTAGTTTTATTAAGCTTCAGCCTGAACTTGCATATTAGCAATTGATGGTCTATTCCAAAATCTTCCCTTTGCCTTGTTTTGACTGATTATATGGAGCTTTCCAGTCTCTTTCCACAGATGTAATCAATTTGATTTCTGTGTCTTTCATCTGGTGAGGTCCATGTGTATAGTCATCTTTTATGTTGTTTAAAAAAATATATTTGCAATGAACAAGTCATCAGTCTTGCAAAATTCTGTCATGCGATCTCCAGTATAATTTCTAATACCAAAGCAATATTTTCCAACTGCTGATCCTTAATCTTTGCATTTTGTTCACCAATATTTATCAATACATCTTGATTGCATGTTTGGTCAATTTCAGACTGAAGAAATTGGTTGTTGTTGTTGTTGTTATGTGCCATGGAGTCGATTCTTCTGACTCATAGTGACCCTGTATAGGGTTTCTGAGGCTGTAAATCTTTACGGGAGCAGAAAGCCTCATCTTTCTCCTATGGAACAGCTGGTGGTTTTGAACTGCTGACCTTGCAGTTCACAGTCCGATTAGTAACCACCATGCTACCAGAGCTCACTGGCATTAGTCTTGATGCTTAAATTTGAATAACTGTTGTATTAACTGGTCTTCCTTATAGATGTATGGAAATTATCTTATCACAGACAGCATTGTACTTCAAGATAGATCTTGGTATGTTCTTTTTTATGAGGAACGCAATGCCAC
Organism: Chrysochloris asiatica; assembly: GCF_000296735.1. Lineage (NCBI taxonomy): Eukaryota > Metazoa > Chordata > Mammalia > Afrosoricida > Chrysochloridae > Chrysochloris > Chrysochloris asiatica. The sequence continues at coordinate 5,459,152 of NW_006408520.1, forward strand.
TCTCTTCAATATGTCATTCCAGTTGTAGAAAACCATGTGATTGTCAGATACAAAATGACCAATGCCAGTCCATTTGAGCTTACTAATGCATAGAATATCGGCATTTATGCATTTCATTTAATTTTTGACAATTTCAAATTTTCCTAGCTTCATACTTTGTTCATTACATGTTCTGATTATTAATTGATGTTTACAGGTGTTTCCCTTCATTTTGAGCTGTGCCCCATAAGCAAAGGAAGGTCCTGAGCTCTTTACTTCATCACGTCATCATGGTCACGTCTACTTTGAGGAGGCAGCGTTTCTCCAGTTGTATTTTGAGTGTCTTCCAACCAGAGGGGCTTATATTCTGAGACTGTATCTGACAATATTCTAGTGTTCTTCATCATGTTTCAATATTCAATATTCTGGTGATGATAGTGTTCTACTGCTATTTATAAGATTTTCACTGACTAAATTTTTGGAAGTCATCTGTCTTTCTTTCTTCCTAGTCTGTCTTTGTCTGGAAGCTCAATAGAAACCTGTTCACTGTGGGTGACCCTGCTGATATTTAAAATACCTGTGGCACAGCTTCCAACTCCTCAGCAACATAAAAGCCACCACAGCAACACACAAACTGACAAACTGACAGATGAGTGGTGGTGAATAACTTACTGGTTACTAAGAATTATGGGTTAGGATGAAATGTATACGGACATTGATTGATTATAGGGAAGAGACTTGATAAAGAACAATTAGAAAAGGTGAGGACAACCAAAATTGCCATCATCATAAACTTTCTAGCCAGAAATAAAGGAACTCAGAACATAATTAGCAGAGATTCTATGCGTATAAATATAATCTGGGAAGAACTCAGTAGTCATCTTCTAGAAGTTTATTAAATTAAATTTAGAGAGTATAATAAATGTCTCATTCCATTTGCTGAAATTTCAGTTTACCAGTTGTCAAAGAGCACAATGTTGTTGTTGTTAAGTGCTGTTGAGCAGGTTCTGACTTGAAGCAACCCTGAATAGTGTTTTCAAGGAGTAGCTGGTGAGCTTGAATCACTGATCTTGTGGTTAGCAGCCCAGGCCTTATCCTACACTAGGACAATGTTCTATTATAATATTTAAAAATGGATGTGGTAGACACTGCTGACTGTCTTACTCGGCACCACTCCTAATACCAGACAGTGTACCTTACTGTATATTGGAAAATTAATGACTACATTTTCCAGACTTTTTTGAATCTAGTTTTTTGTGTCTGAAAAATCTCCTACCTAGAAGATATTCCTGCTTGAGATTTGAGTGTGTGAATAATTATAATAAAGGAGAAAGCCTATGTGATTTTTCTGACTGATGCTTTTGGTATTTCTGCAGCAGTTACAGAAGAGGTACTTATTCCTAGTCCCTTTGTTACAGAAGGCAGTAGTGAGAGTTCTGGTTGAAGAATTGTATGTGTGCATGACATTTCTCCAGTCTGGGTCACTTTATGTTTATAACATTAATCTGGTTCAGTGGATCCAGAATATGACAATAGTTCTCATACCAATGATCACCAAAAGGCTCACACTGAAAATAAATCTCTCAGTAATCAATTGGACAAGATGACACAGCTACTCCTTTTTAGATTATCAACCTCTTTACTTCACCATTGCTGTGGCTCAGAACTGGCTCAAAGGCACTTAATGACAACATCAAACAGTGTAGAAAATCTTCCTTGGATATATTTCTGCCTTCCCTGTCTACAATATTTCTTTGTAAGTATCTTAATCACTACCAAAATGTTGAAGTCCCTGGGTGACACAAATGGTTACATGCTTGACTATTAACCAAAAGCTTGGATGCTTGATCCCACCCAGAAGCACCTCAGAAGAAAAGCCAATGATCTGCTTCCAAAAAATCACAGACTTGAAAACCCAGTAGAGTGGAGTTCTATTCTGTACACATGGATTCATCATGAATCTATATTAAGTTACAACTGGTTTGGTTTCCATTTCTGTTTTTATCATAATGTTTGCACTGCTTATATAGAAGAAACTGATTTTATATAGAAATAAGTATGATGATGGGCTGATGCTCATTAGATTACCTGATTGTTGTTAAGTGCCATCAAGCTGATTCTGACATGTAGCCACTCTGTATAGGGTTTCCAAGGAATAACTGGTGAATGTGAGCTGCTTACCTTGCTATTCAAACTGACATTGTGGTCCAGTGCTTCTGTGGCATTACAACAGGACTCTGGATTACCTGGTAGAATGATAACTTGGCCCACTGAAAATCCAAGATGGTTCCAGTTACTAGAAAACAACATGCAAGTAGATGTTTGCCTACAGAAAATGGTATATTTTCTCTGAACCACTGGCCATTCTATAATGACTTTTCACTCCTTCCAGAATATACTACTTAGAGAAAAAAAAAAAAAGAATGAATTTAGAATTGCACTTAGCACTATTTCACAAAAATTTTGCTAATTGTGCCAATGATTTCTGATCTGTTTGCATAGAGGTCTCATTATCTATCAAGGATTGTAATGATTCCATTGTTGTGGTTACAATCTGGTCAGTCTTCTGTCCTTTTGTACATAGACTGATAGGCTGGAAGTCACTGTATTGACTAAGATAACTGGTACTGATTGTCAAGTGGAAATAGAAATGCTAGTGTGCAGTGGGGTCAAGGAGGAGAAAACCTATAAACAACAAGCTCATCTGCCTCTTAGTGTCATTCTTGTCTAGTGGTAAAGTTAGAAAAACTACAGTAATCCAATATACAGATTCCTAAGGAATTATGATTTAAATTACACTTTCAACCCAAGAAGGGTGACTGGAGAAAGATCCATTAACTAATGGAAAAGGAAAGGAGCTCCCCTCTACTTATCAATTCATTCTGTTTCTTTTGTCTTTATTTAGGATGAACTGATGGAAACTAACTTTATAAATTTAGTCCATCGATAATAATATATCAAGACAGAATAATGCTAAATTAGAATATTTGTGAATATTGGCCTGAAATGGATGCAATTAAGTATAAAATTTTTAACCTTTTCCTTTAGGAGAAGGTCAGCCTTTCTTCAATTCTGAAAATACATACACACACACACACACATATATATATATATGAGAGAGAGAGTGGAGTCCTGGTGTGGCGCTGTGGGCTAATGCGCCAGACTGCAAAGCTATTTGAACTGCAAGGTAGGCAGTTCAAGTTCACCAGCTGCTCCTTGGAAACCCTATACAGGGTCTCCATGGGTCAGAACCAACTCGATGGCACTTCATAACAACAACAACAATATATAGAAAGAGAATCCTGGTGTCTGGTGTCATGCCACAGGATAATGTGCTGGACCAAAAGGTCAGTTACAATTGCACGGTCAGTGGTTCATACCCACCAACTGCTTCTCAAAAACTCTATTCAGAGTCACTATGGGTCAGAACTGACTTGATGGCTCTTAAAGGGTTTCCAAGGAGTGGCTGGTGGGTTCTAACTGACTTTGAGTTCCAGTGTATTATCCTGCAGTGCCACTCCTATATACACAAATATATGGGCTTCAAAAAGTTTGTGGAAAATGGAATTAAAAGAAAATGGAATTTTCCCATGAATTCTTTGAAGCCCCCATAGGTACACATGCACACAATTGGGTGAGTATATGTTGTTGAGTATCATTGTTATATGGAAGTTAAAATTCCATTAGCCAACTAACACTCTGTAGTAAAGTCCTTCCCTCTTAAGCAACCAGCATTAATTATACCATCTGTAACTAAAGTGCTAGCCAATTTTTAATCATGGTTAGCCCTGAATAACTCCTGATGTGGCATTGGAGAATTAGCATTGGACTTCAAACCACAAGGTCAGAAGTTCAAACCCACCAACTGTTTAACCCAACACATGGTCACTATGCATCAGACCCAACTCATCAGCACTTAACAACAACATCCCTGACTAGAAAGCACAGTGCCTCCATAAGATGAACACCGGACTGTGAGTCTCAAGTTTGAGCCCGAGCCCACTAGTCACTCAAGAGCGAAAGATGAGGCTTCCTGATTCCACAAAAGATTCAGAACCTCGAAACCCTATGCAGAGTCGCTATGAGTTGGAAGCAACTCCACAGCACTTAACAACAACTAATAAACACTTATACAAGGAGTTAATGATATGAATACAGCTACAAATCCTACAAAACAAAAACTAGTTACAAAGCATTTGTAGTAACATTATACTTGTAAGCTCTGTACTTCTAATCACAAATTCAGCAGTTCAAACCTACCAGCATTCCTCAGAAAGCCTATATAGGATCTCTATTAGTCAGAACTGACTCAATGGCACTTAACAGAAAAAAAACATGAGCATATTCTATGTGAATTATTACTATATGATTCATGTAATACCCATTGCTTTCAATCCAATTCTGACTGATGGAGACCTCATATGTTAAAGAGTAGAAATGCTTCATAGGGTTTTCTTGGCTGTTATCTTTATGAAAAGGAAACCTGGTCGTCTCTGGGCTGCTAATAGTAAGATCAAAACCACCAGTTGCTCTGTGGGAGAAAGATCAGGCTGTCTGTTCTTGTAAAGAGTTTTTTCTTGGAAAACCAATAAAGCGTCTCTATGAGGCTGAATTTATTGATGGCAGGAATCTTAGTTTAATCTGTATGAAAGCAGATTATCAGTCATTTGATTCACAATGTCACTGGGTAGACATGAACCACAAAACTTTGGGCAAATAGTCAAGTAAGTGCAAACCATTTGTACTACATAATAGACAATGTGTGCATGAAGTTTATATTAATTTTATATTAATTAAGAATGCTTTCTTTGCCTAGCATTGTGGCAGTAGAAGATTGCAAATTTGACAATTAGAAAAGCAGTAAGACCTTTGTCATTTACTGAAAGATGAAATGAGGAAAGTAACCTCCAGGAAGAATCTGGGAAACCAAATTTTAATTCTTAATACTTCAAAATTATAGGCTTTCTTTAATATCATAGAAAAATCTAAGACCTCTTCCAAGGATTTTCTTGAGAAGAGAAGGGGAGAGAGGATCACATGACATTTAGATAGGAGACTGAAGTACTAATGACATCAGGCAGGGGAGATGAGATCTCAGGACAGAGAAGAAAATTGATCTTTAAATATTAAATGAGTGAATGTCAAAAACAAAAATCTAGTAAGTGTCAAAAGAGCTATGTTTAAAAATGCTAATAACATAAGTTTAAAAGAGATCATAGGTTACAAGTTTTCTCCATTTAAATAAAATGTCAAATATCTATTTGTTAGATGAAATAAAACAATTTAGAATATGTGACATAAAGTTCTGCTAATCATAGAATCGGAGTCTTGGAGTGGCACTGTGTGACAATGCACTAGACAGTAAGGTGGGTTTGAACTGCAAGATCAGAGGTTCACATTTACTAGTCACTCCTTTAAACCCTATATAGGGTCACCATGAGTCAGAACCAGCTTAACAGCACTTAACAACAACAATCATTACAGGCAGCTTTCTTCTCCAGAATCTCTGAATGACTAAGATAGGGTCCAGACGTTTTATGGTTACGTGGGTGTATAGTTGATGGAATAACTAAACTGCATCTAGTGAATGACATGCCATAACATTTCGTCCTCTGCCTTGCTTTCTTCAGTGTTTTCAACACTGACAAGAAAGTAGATACAGCTTGCAACCTTACTCAATCTTTACAAGACATAAATCTATATGACAAACTCAGCATTCAAAAAAAAAAAAATCCAGTGAATATAAGAAATAATAAAGATGTGCTAAATAAAAGTTAATTTTACAAAAGCTGCATAAATACTGGGTAAGGGAAAGATGAATTAAAAACACATTTATGTCAAAACTTAGCTATTTGGTTAAGAGTAAAGTGAATATTAGTCAGTAGTGAGATAAGGTGCTTTTCAAATCTTTGGTCAGTTTCAATTTGAATGGCAAGAAACACAGGGTCAGAAAACTGAAGGTCATATTTCTGTTTCAATCATTGATTAAATCAACCCAGAAATCCATGCTCCATTCTAAGTGTGACTTTTTAAAGGAGATATTGAGTAACAATGCATGGCCACAGGAGAATGATCAAGATGGCAAAAGGAGAGAAATTGGAGTCACGGCATTTGTGGAATGCTTAAAAGAGCTGAGTCCATATGACCTGGGAAGATAGAGTTGCTTCTAAATATTTAAGGCGACTTCTTGTGGATACAAACTTAAACTTCTATGATGCTTTTAAAAATTAAAAAGTTAGCACTACTTCATAGTAGGATGATATAGCCGAAATGTTCATTTCTGTGATCATGTTTTTCATTAATATCCTAGTAAAATAACTATTCCTTCCTCTTATCACCAAGATTTCCTGGAAAGAGGAGGAAGTTGATTACATTCTACAAGCCATTGTCTCTACTCTCACCTGTTTCTCTTGCTTGCCACTCTTCTTCATCTACTTCTTTGATTGCCTCAACTTTTTCCTATGTCTCTCCTATATTATTTCTTCTCAAGACAACTCCCCTTCATTTCACGAAAAATTGCTAACAAAATGTTTTTATGTAACAGATCTCAACTGAAGGTTTGGTTTACTGAGCAGCCTTATGGCACTTTTTTTTTTTTTAATTCTGTAGTTAGTACCAACTCCAATGTACTTAGAGTCCATTTGCCCATCACCATGTTCTTGGGTCTTCTCTGAGTTCCAAAACCCCAAACTCCAGTCTTTACATCACCACCAGAACATACTTTAGTTAATAAATAACTTTGTTCCTTTTTTTCTCATTTTATCTCCATTCCATATTATATTTCATTTTCATAATTTTTCAAAATCTATTTTTCTAAATGTTTCTTCTGTCATTTTTTCCAATTTTAACAATTCAACAAAATCATCCAAAGAAAAAGCTTTGAGTATTGATTTAAGACTTCACACATCTCCAGCTAAGTCCTTAAAAGAAGCTCAAGGTCAAGGCCACTATGTATCTCTCCATCACTATTGCTCTGAAAGCAAAAGAGTAGGAACATGGTGAAAGAAGACCGAGTCTCCCACTACACTGAGTAAGGTCTGTGTAGTGTGCAACAATACTCTTTTCTTTTTACTTAAGAAAAAGCCTTTTACCATTTGGTGTTATTGGCAAAGGAAATAGGCTGATTCTTGAAATTCTAAATGCCCCTGCACCATGACTGGAGTTACTACAGCACAAAAACAACATTGCTATTTAAGGGAACTCTACCGGATAGAAAGTCAAATAAAAAACTCCCATCCTACTCTAGAAATGTATGGTTCTTTTCGTTTCCATGTCATTGTTAGTGAAGCCTATACAAACATTTTCTTGTTGCATGATAGCTCCACGTAGATTAAGAGACAAAAAAATAAGGAAAAGCAAACCAAACTAATCCTATGTAGTTCCTTCTATTCAACTAATGTTTTGCCAATGAGTAATGCAAGGACAGTATACTTTGCTCATCTTAACTCAGTCCAAAGAATCAGTATTTCAATGAGAACTGACAAATTTTACCTCTCTCTATAAAATGAAGGATCAGCAAAAAAGAGGGAGACCCTTATTGAGATGGACGTGCACAGTGGCAGCAGCATTGGACTCACTCATAGCAGCACTTGCAAGGATGGTGCAGGACTGGGTGGTATTTTGTGCTGTTTGCTATGGATTGGAACTGACTCAATGGCACCTAGCAACAAATCTCTGCTAACCCTCAGGTTGAGTTAATGACATTTCACACAAAGGACAACTCTGCTTTTTTGAGACACAGTCATTCAACCCAATTCAAATCTTTAAAGCCTTTTCTGCTCAGCTGTTTCTGATTCTAAGCCATTTCTCTAGTTCTCATATTAATTCTCATTAGTAAACAACTCTTCTTTGAGGACACTGAAGTCCCCTTTCTCATCATGACAGTTCATTTAAGCAAGGCGAGAGCCCTGGTGGCACAGAATTAAAGTGCTAGGCTACTAACTTAAAGGTCAGCAATCTGAACCTACTAAATCCTCTTCAAGAGGAAGATGTGGCAGTCTGCTTCCATAAAGATTAAAGCCTTGGATAGCCTGTAGGACCTTCTACTCTATCCTTCCAGAGTCACTATTAGTCAGAATTCACTCAAAAGCAATGCATTTAATTTTTAATAGGATATTTTATTCAAAGAATTTTATAGGATGTCAAACTCCATTTTTTTTTCTTTCTTTCTTCTGTATTTATTCTGAAATAATTTGCCTGTGGCATAGCTGACACAATCAATACTCCTATCTCAATAGAAAATCAATGCATATCTCTGTACAATAAATTTAGCTACAGGAATTGCTGACATTCCTTCATAATAGTGGTCAAAAATAATCAGATGTGGGCATTGCATATCTACACATGTCCTATACCTCCTTCTTTGTTGATGAAAGCTTTAGTATTAGCATATTGGCACTGAGATATTTTGATCATTTGAATCCTCATTACAGCCACCTCTAATCAATTTTTAGATAAGTGTTAATCACAAAACTTTACATGATGATCCCCTAACCACTATAAGTTTAGTTTTCTACTTGCTTAAATATGAAGTAAGGCCTTCTCCAAAATTGTCATGTCTATAGATGTATCCCATCCCAAATTGTATATATAATTTGACACACTGAAAGGCAGTTTTTCTCCCGATACTCTCAGTTAAGGCAATCTCATAAATGCTAATATTCTCTAGGTGTAATTCCAGACACATGGCTATTGGCAATAGTAATTTTCTAGAGGAAAAAGTTCAAATGCAGTAAGATGAACTAGCCCACGTGGTCACATCTGATCTGATCGCTGCTTCTACCTGTGGGGATGTGTGATTTATACTGCAGATCAATGAAGAAATGTCCAAGTATCCAGCAGAACACTAAAATCTTATTGTTCAGTTCTCACCTTGTTGGGGGAACCATTTTGATGCTTCAAAATCCACAAACCCATTATAATTAAACTTCATTGTTTGTTGTTATTGTTGTTGTTAGGTGCCATTGAATTGGTTTGAATTCAGTGACTTTACACACAACAGAAGGAAACACTGACCTTTCCTGCACCATCCTCACAATCTTTGTTATACTTGATCACACTGATGCTGCCACTTTGCCAATCCATTTCATTGGGGTCTTCCTCTTTTTTTGCTGACCCTACACTTTAACAAGCATGATATCTTTCTCCAGGAACTTGTCCCTCTTGATAATATGCTCCACATATGAGAGACAGAATCTGGCCATGCTAGCTTCTAAATAGCATTCTGGTTGTGCTTCTTACAACACAGATTTATTTGTTCTTCTGACAGTCCATGGTACTTTTAATATTCTTCTCTAACATCATAACTCAGATGTATCCATTATTTTGTGGTCTTCCATATTCTTTGTATAACTTTTACATGCATATGAAGCTACTGAATATACCATGGATTGGGTCAGGTGTACCTTAGCCCTCAAACTGACATCTTTGCTCTTCAACTCTTTAAAGAGGTCTTGTGCAGCAGATTTGCAATACATCATTTGATTCTTTAACTATTTCTTCCATGAGTTTTGATAGCGGAGCCAAGCAAAATGAAGTCTTTGACAACTTCAACTTTTTCTCCATTTATCATGATGTTATTTATTGGTACAGTGGTAAGGATTCTTGTGTTTTGTCTGTTTGTTTGTTTACATTGAGGCACAACCCAGACTGAAGGCTATGGTCTTTGATCTTCATCAGTATTTCAAGTCCTCTTTGTTATCATCAGGCAAGGTTGTATCATCTGCATATTGCAGGTTGTTAATGAGTCTTTGTCCTATCCTGATGTCACATTCTTCATACAATCCAACTTCTCAAATTATTTGCTGGGCATACAAACAGAATAAGTATGGTGAAAGAATACAACTCTGGCACAAATCTTTCCTAATTTTAAATCATTCAGTATTCCATTCTGTTCAAACAACTGCCTCTTAGTCTATATATAGTTTACTCATGAGCATAATTTACTATTCCAGAATATCCATTCTTTACAATGTTGTTCAGAGTTTGTCATGATCCACAGAGTTAAAAGACTTTGCACAGTCAGTAATGAACAGGTAAACATTGTTCTGGTACTCAGCCGAGATCGATCTTAAGTCAGCAATGATATCCCTTGTTCCATGTCCTTGTTTGAATCTGACTTGAACCTTTGTCAGTTCACTTTCAATATAGTGTTTCAGCCATATTTGAATTATGTTTTGCACAATTTTGCTTGCGTGTGGTATTATTGATATTGTATGATGGTTTCCTCATTTTGTTTGATCACGTCTTTCTAGACTAGGCACAAATATATATCTCTTTCAATCAGTTGGTCAGGTATTTGTCTTCCAATAATAAAATTTATATTATGTCAATTCACTGTGCATTCTTTGTGATATTTGTGAGTATTGGGTATATTTACTAGTGTTTTGATTTACTTAGATTATACCATTTATTTCTTATAGCAATCCTACCATATGGGATTAGAAGCACATTTAAGATTTAAGTAAATGGAGGCTCAGAATGTCTGAATACCTTGCCTAAGACTACAAAGCTCAAGAGAAGCAGAGTCAGGAGTCTCATCAATGCTGATAAATTCTATATCCCCACTGTATCTCACTGTCTCTTCCTTTCAAGCATTATAACATACATTTATTATTCATTAAGTATCTCAGTAACAGCACAGCAAACTTTCAGGGTATTACTCTTGGGGCCAATTGATACATTCACTTTCACATCTGTCTGCTAATCCTCACTTCTTTGCATACCTAGAAAGTATGTGGAATACAAAAAAATACAGTCTCAACCTATTCCTTACTTAGCTAAAAATTACAATCCTATTATGAATCACTAGTACAGGCAATTTGAAAATCAGAAAAGTAAAAACATGCATTGGCTTTCTCCATCACAGTTTCACAGCCACTTCAGTGGTCTTTATTTTTACGAGTTGCAATTTTTGAAATTTAAAACAATTACATTTTTGTTATATAGTTACCACTATTGGGTTTTTAAATTTTGATGAAGTTCAGTTTACCTATCTTTTCTCTTTTTGCTCATACTTTTGGTATCTTATCTGGCAACTTCTTATGGTTTTATTCTGTTTTCTTCTGATAAATTTATGATTTTAGTTTTTATATTTAGGCTCTTCACCCATTTTTAGCTAATGCTCATGTTTCATCTGTCAGTTTGTCATACTGTGGTGGCTTGCGAGTTGCTGTGATTCTGGAAGCTATGCCACAGGTATTTTGAATACCAGCAGGGTCACCCATGGTGGACAGGTTTCAGATGAGCTTCCAGACAAAGACAGTCTAGGAAAAAGGAGTGATGAACTACATTAGAATATTTAATCACTGAAAACCTTATGAATAGTAAAAAAAAACACACAAAACATGATCAGTTACAGTGCCAGACAATGAGCCCCTCAGGTTGGAAGGCACTCAAAATTTCACTGGGGAGGAGCTGCCTGCTCAAAGTAGAGTTGACTGTGATGACCCAAATAGAGAAAAGCCCATGGGAGAAAAGCCTGCGGGACCTTCATTTGCTCATGGGGCACAACTCAAAATGAAGAGAAACAGCTGTACACATCCTTTAATAATCAGAACATGGAATGTACAAAGTACAAATCTAGGAAAATTAAAAATTGTCAAAAATGAAATAGAAAACATAAACATCAATATCTTAGGCATTAGTGAGCTGAAATGGACTGGTATTGGCCATTTTTATCTGACAACCACATGGTTTATTATGTCAAGAATACAAATTGAAGAGGGATAGTGATGCATTAATCATCTAAAAGAACATATCCAGATCAGTCATGAGGTACAACGTTGTCTGTGATAGGGTAATATCCATACATCTACAGGGAAGACCAGTTAATACCACTATCATTCAAATGTATGCAATAACCACTAAAGTCAGTGAGGATGAAATAGAAGAATTCTACCAACTTCTTCAATCTGAAATCGATCAAACATGCAATCAAGATGTATTGATCATTACTGGTGATAGGAATACAAAGGTTGGAAACAAAGAGGAAGGATCAATAGTTGGAAAACATGGGCTTAATGATAGAGACGATGCTGGAGATCTCATGATAGAATTCTGCAAAATCAAAGATTTGTTCATTTCAAATACCTTCTTTAGACAGCATAAGAGACGATTATACACATGGACCTCACTAGATGGAATACACAGAAATCAAATTGACACAGCTGAAGAAAGAGACGATGGAAAAGCTCTATATCATCATTCAAAACAAGGCTAGGGGCAGACTGTGGAATAGATCATCAATTATTCATATGCAAATTCAAACTGACACTGAAGGAGATGACAACAAGTCCATAAGAGCAAAAATATGACCTTGAATATATCCCACCTGAATTTAGAGATCATCTGAAAAACAGATTTGATACATTAAAACACTAAAGACAGAAGACCAGAAGAGTTGTGGGAAGACTTCAAGAACATCATTCATGAAGAAAGCAAAAAGTCATTAAGAAGACAAGAAAGAAGGTAAAGATAAAAATGGATGTCAGAAGAGACACTGAATCTTCTTTTCCAGTGTAGAGATGATAAAACAAATGGATAAAATGAGAGGTTCAAGAGCTGAACAGAAATTTTCAAAAGGTCAGCTCAAGAAGGCAAACTCAAATGTTACACAAAATGTGCAAAGACCTGGAGTCAGGAAACCAAAAAGGAAGAACATGCTTAGCATTTCTCAAGCTGGGGTAACTGAAGTAAAATTCAAGCCTTCACTTTCATCATTGAAGGATTCTCTCGGAAAATTATTGAATGATGTAGAAAGCATCAAAAGAAGATGGAAGGAATACCCAGAGTCACTGTACCAAAAGGAAATGGTTGGTATTCAAACATTTCAAGAGGTAGCATATAATCAAGAGCCAATGATATTGAAGGAAGAAATCCAAGTTGCATTAAAGGAATTGGCAAAGAACAAGGAACCAGGAATTGATGGAAT
>NW_006408520.1:5473081-5484188 GCF_000296735.1 Chrysochloris asiatica
GTGAAAGCTGGACAGTGAATAAGGAAGACTGTAGAAGAATTGATGTCTTGAGTTATGGTGTTGGAGGAGAATATTGAAAGTGCCATGAGCTGCCAAAAGAACCAACAGATCTGTGTTGGAAGAAGTGCAGCCAGAGTGCTCCTTGGAGGCCAGGATGGCCAAAAGTCTCTCATACTTCAGATATATTGTCAGGAGGGTTCAGTCACTGGAGAAGGATATCATATTTGGTAAGGTGGAGATTCAGAGAAAAGAGGAAGACCCCAGCAAGATGGATTGGCAAAGTGGCAGCATCAATGGATTCAAGCATGGCCACAAATGTGAGGTTGCCCCAGGACCAGGGAGTGTTTTGTTCTGTTGTACATAGGATTGCTGAGTCAATGTCACCTAACAACAACAACATGTATTGTGTGAGGTATGGGTCCAATTTCATTATTTTGGATATGGAGATCCAGTTGTCTCAATACAATTTTTAAAGAGACTTTTATTCCCACTGTACAAAATTAATACCTTTGTCAACTGACCATAGATATATGAGTTTATTTCTGGATTATAAATTCTATTCCTTTGGTCTATTTGTCTATCCTTAAACCAGTAACATACTGGTGTGGTTACTATTGCTTTATCGAGTGTTTTGAAATAAAAAAATATGAGTTCTCATTCTTTATTCTTTCTTTTTTCAAGATTATTTTAATTATTTTGGGTCTCTGGAAATTCCATAGGAATTTGAGGGTCAGTTTTTCCATTCCTGCAAAAGGAAAAACACTGTTGGAACTTAATAGGTATTGTGTGAAGAATAGAATTAATATCTTAACTCTTAGTATTCAGGAGCATAAGATATTTTTCCTTGTATTTAGTTTCTTTAATTTCTTGCAACAATGTTTTATGATTTTCAATATATAATTGATTAATCTCCCTAAATCAATTTATAAATAGGTATTTTATTCTTTTAGATTTAGTTATAAAATAATTTATTTTATAAAATCACTTTTCAGATTGTTCAATGCTGGTATAGAGAAACACAGCTGATTTTTGTGTGTTGATGTTGTACCCTGATTTGCTTAATTAATTTATTAGTTTTAGACTTCTTCTATATTCTTAATCATTTTAAATATATAGGCTCATGTAATCTGTGAATATAAGAAGTTTTACTTCTTTCTTTTCAGTTTGAATGCTCTTATTGCCTAATTGCCTAATTATATTGCCTAATTGCTCTAGCTACACATTCTAATATAATGTTCTTGTTATTAAATGCCGTTGAGTCGGTTCCAACCCATAGTATAGGGTTTCCTAGGAGCAACTGGTGAGCTTGAACCACTGACCTTCTGGTTCAAATGACTTTATAGTTGGCGCATTAAACCACAGCACCACACCAGGACTCCAACAAATATAATAGCTTTGCTTAAACAGACATCCTTGTCATATTCCTGAACCTAGGGAGAAAACTTCCAGTGTTTCGCCATTGAGTATGATGATCATTTTGGGTTTTTCCATCTTTTTGTTATTGTGAATAATGATGTGATGAACATTGGTATGCATATATCTATTCATTTCATGGCTATTATTTCTCTAAATTGAACTTATATACCTAGTAGTAAGATTGCTAGATTCCATGGTATTTCAATTTCCAATTTTTTAAATAAAACACCATACCATTTTTCACAATCATTATACTATTTTACATTTCTACCAGCAGTGTATGAGGGTTCTAATTTCACCGCACTCTCACCAGCATTTCATTTTCTATTTTTTAAGCTATATTACTAATGCCAGCGTGAGATGGTGTCTCATTATTCCTGGTGTGGCCCTATAGGTTAAGTGGACTACTAACCACAAGGTTGGCAGTTTAATCACATCAGTCACTTCTCAGAAATCCTATAGGATCAGTGAGTCAAGAACTGATTCAATGGCACATAACAGTAACAACAACATCAATGGCTAATGATCAAGAGTATTTCACATGACTGTGTTGATCAGTTGAATGTTTTCTTTGGTGAAGTGTACAGTCACATCTTCTACCCATTTTCAAATTGGATTATTTGTTTTTTTCTTAGTAAATGTATTTTACTCTATAAAATTTATAGAGTAGTCTCATAATCAATATGTCACTGACAAAAAAAAAGAAACTTCAGTCACAACATTCTTCTTTCATTCTTTTGGTAAAGTATTTTGAGGCACATAAATGATTAATTTTTAGGTGGTCCCAGTCATCTAGCTTGACTGCTGCCATTTGTGCATTTTTTAGATATGTTTGATAGTGTGTTTGTGCCCAGTATTAAGGCCTCTAAGTTTTCCCCTCTTTTTCCTTAGACAATCTTTATAGTTTTAGGTTTTTTATTCATCTTGAGTTTGTTTTTGCATGTGGTGAGAGATGTATATCCTGTTTTAGTTTTCTGCAAAAGGGCATTCAGTTTTTCCCAGCAACATTTGTTAAAGAGAGACTGTCTTCCCATTTAATGGATTTCAGCCCATTACCAAAGATCAGTTCTCTAAAAATGAATGGATTTACTTATGTGCTCTCAATTCTCTTCCATTGGTTTATGTGTCTTTAATTGTATCATTACCAGGCTGTTTTGACTACCAAGGCTGGTAGTAGGTTAGAAGAGATTGAGGAATGTGAGGTCTCTTACTTTGTTCTTTTACAGTAGGGCTTTGTTTATTCAGGGTTATTTCCTTTCCATGAGTGTTTCCCTCTCTAAAGACATTAAAAACTAAGGTGTGTCTGACACAAGCAATGGTGTTTTCAATTGCCTCATATGCATGCAAAAGCTAAACAGTTTTGGCCTAAGGTGTTGGCAAATATTGAATATACCATGGACTGCCAGAAGAACAAACAATCTGTATTGGAAGAAGTACAGCAAGAATGCTCCTTAGAAGCAAGGATGGAGAGACTTGCTCTCATGCACTTTGGACATGTTATCATGAGGACTCAATCCCTGGAGAGGGGCATCATGCTTGGTAAAGTATCATTGTTAAGTGCCATCAAGTCGGTTCTGACTCAGCAACACTGTAGTGGATTTTTAAAAAGAGCGGCTGGTGAGTTTGAACTGCTGACCTTGTGGTTCAAACTGACCTTGCAGTCCAGTGCTTTATCCCACAGCACCGCACCAAGAGGTCCCAAGAAAAAGAGGAACACTCCCCATGAGATGAATTGACACAGTGGTTGCAACAATGGAGTCAAACATGACAACAATGGAGTCAAACATGACATATTTCTATGTTCTATTTCATTATTTCTCATTGAATCGTTATAATTTCCTTTCATAAGGTAACTGTAGCTTTTTGTTGATGTTTTTGTTTTTTTGTGTGTGTGATTGTTGGAGATGTTGGGTTGAGGTGTTGATTTCGGTTCTTTTCTTCATTTTTCTTGTGTATGTTTATTGCTATAAATTGTCCTCTGAGACAATTTATTTACTTTGTTTACCAAAGATTTTTGTGTGTTTTATATTCACTCTCTTTTTATTCAAGGAATTTCTCCTTCCTTTTTGTATTTCTTCTATTATTCACTTGTTTTTAATGAAGGTGTTATTCCATTTCCACGTATTTTATTATTTTTTTTCTTAACTTTCCTGTTAATTTCCAATTCTATAGTATTATGATCTGAGAAACTGCCTTGAAGCATTTTGATGTTTTTCAATTTATTGAGGGTTGCTTTGTGACCTAACATACAGACTATTCTGGAAAATGTTCCTTGTGCACTCGAAAAAATTGCATATTGTTTTGTTTGGGATGTTCTGTATGAGTTCCAGTTGGTTGATTATGTTATTTAGATCTTATGCATCTTTGTGCAGTTTCTTTCTAGTCCTTCATCAAAAGTGGTATATATATATATATAATACTGTCATTGTGGAGTAGTCTATTTCTCTCCTTCAATTCTGTTAAATGTGTAATTATGTATTTGGGAACTCTTTCATTGGGTATGTAGATATTTATATGATTATATGCACTTCTTAGATTGATTATTTATTATTTAATGTCCTTCTTTGTCACTTTTGTCTTAAAATCTACTTTATCAGCAATCAATATTGCCACCCCTGCTCTTATATATCATTTGCTTCATATATGCTTTTCCATCCTTTGATTTTTAGCTTATTATTGTCTTTGTGTCTGAGATGTGTCTCTTATCAACAGTATGCTGATAGGTCATGTTTTCTTAATCATTTTACTACTTTTATGTATCTTGACTGGTACATTTAATCCATTTACATTCAGTACAATTATTGATATGTATGACTCTACAGCAGTCATTTTGCTAGGGTTGTGTGTGTGGTATTGATGGTTTGTTTGCTCCATATATTTCTCTGTGCTGAGTTAATTTTGTTTACAGATTCTCTTATCAATTTCTGTTGCTGTTTTAGTGTTTTCTGAAACTTTATGATTTTCTTCTTTTTAGATTGGTGAGGCTTAAAAGTTTTATTTTAGGCTACCCTGTATTACTGCATGTTACTTTAATATCACCTTGACTGTCTCTCCATTTGAAAGTTCTGTAACTACATTAATTATTCCTTCTTTTAATTGTGTAGTTGTCCTCACTTACAAATGTACATGCCAGGCTCCCTAATTTTGTCTTGTAGGTTTATTTTACTTTGATATATCTATATCTGGGTAGATTTCCAGGTAGTATAGTACTGTTGTTTTCCTTCTCTGGTTGTTGTCTCCCATTGTTGATTTTCTGTCAACAGTACTCCCCTTAGCATGTCTTATAAGGTTGATCTAGTTTTCACAAATCCCTTTAATTTCTGTTTATTTGGGAATGTATAATTTTGTCATCATATTTTGGGGAACAATTTTGCTATGTAACTACTGATTGGCTTCTTTCTTTCTTTCTTTCAGAGTTTTATATATGTCATCCTTCTTGATTACATGGTTTCTGCAAAGAAGCTAAAACTGTCTTATTGTTTCTCTTAGTAGGTAACTTTTCTTTTTTCTCAAATTGCTCTCAGGATTTTTCTTTGTGTTTTTGCTTCTAAAAAGCTTGGTTATGATATGTTTTGGCAATTTCCTTTAGGGATCTATATTATTTGTGGTTTGTTGAGCTTCTTGAGTGCATATCTTCTCATTTTTCATGACATTTGGAAAGTTTGTCTTTAAGCAAAACTTGACATTTTTCTTAGTGCTTTTTATTTAACGTTTTATTGGGAATTAAGTGAAGGTTTACAGACAAGATAATCAGCTTTACATTTAACAAATCATACACTTTTTTTCATCTCAATGATTACAATCCCCTCCATGTAACAATTATCCCGCTTTCTCCCTGTAGTTCCTATTTGCTTTCCACCCACCTTCCTATCCCTTCTCAACTTTGTCATTAGGAAAATGTTGCCTTTTTTATTTTGAATGATTGGCCATTCCACAGTGAGCATAACTTGCTAGTTCTGTTATCCCCCCTATATACCTCCCTACTGCCTGGCTGAAAATTGGCCCACAAGGGTGAGTTTCTTTCCAGACCTGAAGGGGGAGTCAAGGGCCATAGTATCAAGTTCCTCTATTCTCTTTCTGACCAGCAAACCTTGTCTTTATTATTATTATTAAACTATTTTGGGTTTTGTTCCACATTTTCTCCCACTCTATCTGAGATGCCCTAAGGTGATCCCTTTCAGGGTAATTGGTAGTGGTAGCCACACACTTTATAGTTTTCTGCTCTCAGAGTCATGGAAATTGATGTTTGCATGTCCCATTAGTCCAATGGACCCCTTGATTCCAAGCCTATTCAAATATTACCAGTCTTGTTTCTTCCACAAACTAAGACCAATACCTGCCCCTTAGACAGCCACTCATGAGATTTCAGGATCCCAGACACCACTCACCAAAGTAGGATGTAGAACATTCTTTGTAGACTATGTTAAGGCAATTGTCCATGGTGTCCCCTAAGACTATGGTCCTGAGCCTCCAAGCCCATCAACTCATTGCCTTAAGATATTTGATAATATCTAAGAAGCTTGCATTATTTTACTTGCTGTGTGCTCTATCACATTCATAGTTGTGTTTGCAGGAAAGGTAAATACTAATGTACAAATGTTGTGTCAAGTGCCATAGAGTCAGTTTTGACCCACAGAACCTGTATAGGGTTTCCAAAAAGCAACTAGTGAGCTTGAACCACCAACCTTTTAATTCAAACCAAATTTGCAGTCCAGCACATTAACCCACAGCACCAAATCAAGACTCCTGCACAAGTATCCTCTTTTAAACTCTTATATATTTGTAGGATACATCAACATATATATAGCCCACTCTTCCTTCTTAACCCATTCAACCTGTCTCAATCCATGTATCTACATACAGAACACAGTTGTTCCATGGTTGTGTATATATCACTGTTTACCTCTTTCCCCTTTAGTTTATCCATACCTCCTTGTGTCTTCACCTATCTTCATTATTCTTATGTCACTCTCTATATTTCCCTCCCCTTTCTTGTATATTACCTTCCCTGTAACCTGCAATAGCATGTGTCTACACTCTAGCCAATGAATTACTCTCCCCTCTCTTCCACTGCTGGTAACCATCAATGAATGTGTCTTTTAGTATAGAAATAGTTTCTTAAGCGTTTATAATAATTGTCTCACATAATATTTATCCTTTTGTGATAGACTAATGTCATTCAGCATAATGTCCTCAAGGTTCATTCATATTCTGAGATGTTTCACAGATCCATCATTATTCTTCAGGGATGCATTGTATTCCATTGTGTATATGTACCAAAGTTTGTTTATCCATTCTCCCATTAATGGGCACTTAGGCTATATCATCTTTTTGCTATTGTGAATAATGCTACAATGAACATCGGTGTGCATATATTTACTCTTTGTCTGGCTTGTATATTTTGTGGATACCAAGTCCTTGGTGCTTTTTATTTTTCTCTCTTCCTGTTTTGGAATTCCAATCACACGTTAGTGCTCATGATGGTGTCCCACAAAATTCTTGGGCTTTCTTCCTCTTTAGTTATTGTTGTTTGTTTTACTGATTGTTGCTTTAATAAATTAACTTTAAGAGATTTGACTTTAATTTTCCTAATTCTTCATTCCAGTGATTCAGTTCTACTCCTTTGCCCTTCCAATACGTTGTCAACTTATGAAATTTTAGTATTAATCTTCTAGATTTTTATTTGCTATTTTGATGAGGTTTCTAAGTTTTCATTTATTTTTTCAATTTATTCTTGTATTGTTTCCTGAACCCTATTGTTTTGTCTGTGGGACAAAACAATATTTCATCTCTTTTAATCTGCTGAGAGAACCTAAGTATAAATCTTCTGAATTCCTTCTCAGGTAATTCCAATATAATGACCCTTTTCTTGATTCAGCATTCTCTTTCTGAAACCCTTTGACTAGTTTCCAGAGTTCTGACACCATGAGTTCTGCACTTTTGCTTGTTGGAGCTTTCGTTTTTAGTTTACTTATTTTATATTTGTAGAATGATTGGAACTTACAGCTACTCATGCTGCCATCTTGGTCTGCATTCCTGGTTTTATTATTTACATAGAAGGAAATGCTAATGCTATGAGTGATAGGATTGGTAAACTACAAAGAAAGGAAAAATAAAATAAATTATACCTATAAAATATGCTAGAGATGCTAAAGAATGTAATCATTCGGTAAATAGAAAAATATGTGAGCATGTTTCTATGAACAATTTATATAGCAAGAAATCTTTGAATGGTGGAAGGCTTTTAAATCCTTCTTGACCTAACATAGGACTCAGTATAATTGGGACATTATAAAATGTCACTTAGAGCTTTTTTCCAAAGTCCACTAGGATTTATTGTAATCAAGTTTTACTGCATTCCATTAGCAAAAATATATGCCAAAGTATGTGTCCCCTGGTAATTAATATGCTTTTCATAGGGCCTCATACTTCTTCTTGCACCTGAGGCATGCACTAGCAGCCCTAAAACATGCCCTATTGATCTTCACCATTAAGCTGGCAATTATAATTCTATCATTGCCCAAATTATAAGGTCTCAGAATCCAATATTTGGATCATCTAAATCTTAGAAGAAGAAAGTAGTCCTGAAGCTATCCATCTGAATTTTTCATTCTACCGTAAGAAGCAAGTCTTGAATGACTAATATCAGTTACTCACTGTTATATTAACACTGGTAATAAGCTACTATTAGAAGTCTGTGTTGGCAGTTTAAACTAGGTTACTCTGGTCTCAGACGAACTCATATCTGGAGTTGGCTAGCTGTTAACTTGTCAAACCTGACTCTGATGTGCATGTCTCATATTCCTCTGGCATGCTAGCCTATGTTCCTATAGGAAAAACAGGTTCAAGGGCAGATGCACCAATGCACAAACCACTTTTTCTAGTCTCTGCATACAGCACATCTTGAAATCACATGGTCAAGCTCTACATCTTTAGTGAGACAAATTGCAAAGCCACAAGGGAGAATCGTGGAAAAAAGGAGAGATTGGGCTATTACTGCAATTAATCTACTGCAAAAGAGCATCTATCTTCCTAGTACACCTGACTAATCTTTCTTTCAACAAAAAGCCTATATCAATGCCACGGTTGTGTGTGTCAAGAAAAATAAAGCCAAAAAGCCTATGGTAGGAAGGAAATTGACCAAAGATACTTAGTAAACAACAACAAAAATATGTACTTCTCTTGTCATCTTAGATATGGTTATACAGTCCCCTAACTGACAACTAGGGAGTCCTGATGTGGCTTCGTAGGCTAAGCACTTGAAAGCTAACCAAAGGTAGGCAGTTCAAATCCACCAGCCATCCTTCAAAACCTTATATAGGGGTATTGTGAATTGGAACCAACTCTGTGGCACTTAACAACAACAGTTGACAATCAGAGTCCTTTGACAATGCAAATCGCCAAGGCACCCAGCTGCTAACCAAAAGGTTGGAGGTTCTAGTCTACACAGAGATGCCTTGAAAGAAATGCCTGGGTATCTACTTTCAAAGAGAAAGTCATTGAAAACCCTGTGGAACACAGTTCTACTCTAACATAAACAGGGTAACCATGAGTTAGAATCAACTCATTGGGGAAAAAAAATTAGAAAAGCTACCAAGCACTCATAGATGAAGTAGGGTACTTTGAATGTAAACACCTGTAACACCCATGAATGAGATCAAAGTCACTCTTTATTTGGCTCCATCCTGCCCAATTTAACTGATAGCCTCATGCTTTACATTAATATTTATTATACAATAAAGTACATCACTTTTTAAATCATTTGTTCTTTTCATGTGTTGTTGTTGTTCATAAGTACCGTCGAGTTGATTTTGACCCATATCAACCCTGTATAGTGTTTCCAAGGAGCACTGGTGAGCTTGAACCACCTACTTTGCAGTTCAAATGACTTTGCAGTCTGACGCATTAGCCCACAGTGCCACACCAGAAGGCAGGAAATCAAGACTATGAAAACAGTCAAAACTACTTCAATGGAATTTGCTGTTCTTCTCCTTCAAAATGTGTCTTTTTCCTTTTCTTACACTTAACTAGTGTTAAGTAAGCCTTTTATGGTCCCTAACTACATGTATGGAGTCCTGGTGTGGCACTACGGGTTAATGCGCCAGACTGCAGAGCTGTTTGATCTGCAAGTTTGACGGTTCAAGCTCACCAGCTACTCCTCGGAAACCATATCCTGGGTCACTATGGGTCAGAACCGACTCTGTGGCACTTAACAACAACAACTGATTGCCATCTCTACTTCTATACCTGACCCATATGTAAGAAACGCTCAACTCAACTACTTCAGAATGTATAACCTTTCTCAAGTTGGCTAGCACAGAATTCCAAGAAGGCAAGAGCGGAAACTTCAGAACCCTTTGAGACCTAGGCTTAGTAGCTAAGGAATATCATTTCTACTTCATTCTTTGCTCAAAGTAAGAAACAAGACCACTGCAAATTCAAATGAAACAAACTCACCTCTCAATGATAATGGTAGTAAAATAACATTGCAAAGACTTGTGAGGACAGGAATGAGAGGATATTAAAACCAACTTTTCGAGAAATCTATCATAAATGGGAATAATCGTACCCATTTCAGTGTTAGCATAAGGACTTGAAAAAATATGATAAAAATATTTTTATAATACGTACAGTTAGAAATCACACATTCATTTTTTTTAAAGTGTATGAGTTTGTAAGGAGGCCCTAGTAGCATAATCAATTATGAGCTGGGCTGCTAACCACAAGGTCAGCAGTTCAAATCTACCAATCCTTCCACAGGAAAAAGATAAGTCTTTCTGTTTCCTTAAAGACTTACAGCCTCGGAAACCCTACTTAGGGTCGCTATAGAAGGCACACAACCACCACCGCCATATGAGTTTATATTTGGAGATTGGTTCAAGTGTTATTTTATGATAACCTCCCTATTTCTGCCCAGAATTCCCTTATATGATATATAGAGTGGGTTGGTTTCTTGCTTTAACTATATCCAGTAACATACATGTTTCTATGATTTTGGTTTTGTCTTCATCCATAGATTTTTGTTTTGAATGAAGAAAAGAGAATTCCTTCCTACAAGTTAGCAAGAAGATTCAGGTTTCTTCACTAAAATGATTTCTATACGTGGATTTCACGTTACTACAAGAGTTTCCTTCTTCAGTTCATAATTTATTATATTTAAATGAGCTAACTGATAGTTTATCTCCTTTCTTAAGTCTATAGACTATGTAAGGATCATTCTCTAAAAATGTTAAAACCAGTTTTATTAGCCTTTTGTTGCTGCTGTCTCTCACCTAACTACTCTTTGGTTTTACCCAACTGTTGTTGTTGTTGTTAAGTGCCATTGAGTCAATTCTGACACATAGTGACTCTATATAGGGTTTCTGAGGAGCAGGAGGTGGGGTTGAACTGCCGACTTTGTTGTTCAAAGTTCAGTGCTGATCCTACAGCCCCAACTGACAATCCAGTAAAAAAAGCAGTCTGCAAGTCCTTGAGAAATCAGTCATCACAGCCTGTGAAGAAATCTCATTCTTATTTTCTGCAGTGGTTTGGATTGTTATTGCTAAGTGCCTTCTATTTATCTCCACCTCCTAGGGACCGTGTATAGGTTTTCCAAGGAACAGCTTTCCATTTTAAATATTAACTGCTGTTCTTATTCTTCTCAGTCATTGCTGATCCTAAAACATTGAATCAGGTTGGATAGTGGCTATAT
>NW_006408520.1:5484288-5491424 GCF_000296735.1 Chrysochloris asiatica
GTCAGTTCCAACCCATAGCGACCTTGAACAGGGTTTCCGAGGCTGTAAATCTTTACGGGAGCAGAAAGCCTCATCTTTCTCTGGCGGAACCGCTGGTAGTTTCAAACTGCTGACCTTGCGGTTCACAGTCCGATTTGTAACCACTACTACCAGAGCTCCTTTTTGTTGTTATTAAGTGTTGCCAAATCAGTTCGGACTCATAGTTACCCTGTATAGGGTTTCCAAGAAGTGGTTGGTGGGTTTGAACCTCAGAGCTTGAAGTTAGAAGTCCAGTGTTTATCCTGACTTTTTACACCAGGACTCCAAACTGCCAAGTGCCTCCTGCAAGATGGAATCAAACCTATAAGGAGCTCTGGTAGCTTTGTGGTTACGAATCGGGCTTTGAACAGTATATATATTTGTTAAATGAGTTGGTTCCAAATCACAGCAACCCTGTATAGGGTTTCCAAGGAGCTGATGGGTTTGAACTGCTGACCTTATATACAAATCTTAATCCCCAGGCCCTGTGTTGGTGAGCTCATTTGGAAAACGGGTCTTTGCATATGTAATTACCTAAGGGCTTCCAGATGAAATCATCCTGGATTTAGGGCATGTCCTAAATCCAAATACTGATGTTCTCATTATAGGAGAAAATACTGGTATAGAAATTCACAAAGGAAACTGTTATATGAAAATGGAGATTACCACAAGTCAAGGAATAAGCCCATGAAACTGGAAGAGAAAATAAAGTATTCTCCCTAGACTCTGCAGAGGAATCATGATCCTGCCAACACCTTGATTTCAGACTTCTAGTCTCCTAAACTGTCAGAGAAAACATTTCTGTTGTCTAAGCCACTTAGTTGGTGATAATTTGTTAGTGCAGACTAGAAAGACAGAAAGGTTGATATTAAGGAATTGAATTCATGTGATTGTGGAGGTTGATTAGGTGACAATCTGGAAATTCTAGCAATTTTATGTCCTAAACCAGTACACCAGTGAGCTGAATCCTTCTAAAGCATATCTATGTTACAGTCTTAATGCAGAATTTTTCTCACTGGGAAACCTTAATTTTTGCTCTTATGGACTGCAATTAATTGAATGAGGCCCACACATATTATGGAGGTTAATCTACTTTGCTGTTATAGTCAACCAATTTTAAATGTTAATAATATGTAAATGTCTTCATAGGAACATCTAGACTTTTGCTTGGCCAAACAACTGGAAAGCATAATCTAATCAAGTTTACACATAAAATTAACCATCCCAATCACTACTATAATATTCTATTGGTCACACAAACCAACTTTTGATAAAATGCACAAGGGACTATGAAAAGTTGTGAATATCATGAGGCAGGGATCATTGGACACCATTTTAGAGGCCGGTTCTCCCAGTCATTACTCCTAAAAATAATTGTTAACTCTCAGTCCATGGAATAATTAATTAAATAATACTTCTCATCTCCACCTTCAAAGAATCAGGTTGTATTTTTTCAAATTATAGATGATTATTAAAAAATGTAAAATTAAAATCCTTTTTATTCTTTCTATTGTCTGACATTCTACATGGAATATAATAGATAATAATTATTGGAAAAAATAAAATATGATTACTTTAAGACATATCATTTCAACTGATTTTGAAATTGTATTCTTTACTAGTTTCAATCAACCAAATTTTCTCATTATAAAAATATAAATAAGAAAATTCTACTATCAATTACATGAGATATGCTATTTTTAAATCATTAAGTTAAACAGATTGACTACCAGATTAGAAAACTAAACTTTGGTGCTTGGCAATCAGAGGCACAAGATTAGATTAAATGAATGCCAGATATCTTCAGTGTTTAAAGAAATAACCCACAGTTGTTGATAGAACTCTTAGTGACATCCTTGAAGGGTGTTCTTTTATTTGGGAAAGCTTTGTGCCATCCAGCTGGCTCTTAAAGGAATGCATGTTTCTCAAAACATAGTCATTATATATCATGGTGACACGAGATAATACCAACCCTTTCCCAGACACTAAAATTATGATATTCTGCATGACAATTCACACCTAACATCATAATTTTGCTTTATTTCCCTTCTTTCAGTAATCATTTTCTCACAAATATGAAAAAATTTAAAATTCCATTGAGTATACATATTTAACCCTCCATTTCCCCCAAAATGCCAAACTACAAGTAACTGGTAAACTCTATTGTTGTTGATTATTTTCCTGATTTGTGTGGTGCCTTGAAATTTATTATAACTAAAAAAAAGAACACATTAGCTTTAGTTTTTTCCGGATAGTGATTCCAAGAATGCAGTAACAGCATCTGTGACTGTCACTAATCAGAGAGTCACTCAGCAGAAATATGGTTCAGCCACATGTGGTTGGTACATTGAAAATGATAACTGAATGTAAAATGCTAATTGCTTTCTTCATGAGCCTCCAGGCTATAGCCAACTGGATTACTGCACAA
The DNA here is from genome assembly GCF_000296735.1 of Chrysochloris asiatica. Taxonomy (NCBI): domain Eukaryota; kingdom Metazoa; phylum Chordata; class Mammalia; order Afrosoricida; family Chrysochloridae; genus Chrysochloris; species Chrysochloris asiatica. The sequence goes on from NW_006408520.1 coordinate 5,486,735, forward strand.
AAATTGGAAATCTTATATTGTACAAATCAATTTTTTGAAAAATAGGAACTGGTTCTTACTTATGGAAATTGTCGTGAGTCAGAACTTCCTTTTAACAACAGCAAAAACTATTTGTGAAAACATGTCTTCAAGCTGTAAAGAACACCAAAGTGGCAGCTGCTGAAATACGATGTCGTAAAATTATTCATCGTGTATTGTGATATAAATCTCTTGTCTGTGTAGGTGGGGAGGAGTTGGTGCAGTTTTTCACAACAGAAAATTTGATTTTAGGTTTTAAAATATATCCAGTGAATCAACTAAAATAATTTCTAATAAGGCCACAAATGCTTTTACTGTCTGTGAACTCTGGATAGTTTCATAAAAGAGGTGTGGCACTGTAGCATAAGCACTGGACTACTAATTGCAAGGTCGCTGGTTCAAACCCAGCAGACACTCTTCAGAAATCTTTTCAAGCATTGTTATGAGTACAAACTGACTAGGTGATAAGCAAATGAGTTGTTGTTGTTGTTGCTAGGTGCCATCGAGTCAGTACTGACCCATAGTGACCTTACGCACAGCAGAACAAAAACTGCCCAATCCTGGGTAAACCTCACTATTGTTGCCACGCTTCAGTCCATTGATGCTGCCACCTAGCCAATCCATATCATTGGGGATCTTCCTCTTTTTCTCTGACCCTCCATCCTACCAAACATGATATCCTTCTCCAGCAACTGGTCCCTCCTGACAATATGTCCGAAGTATGAGAGATGAAGTTTGGCCATCTTGGCCTCCAAGGAGCACTCTGGCTGCACTTCTTCCAAAACAGATCTATTGGTTCTTTTGGCAACCCATGGCACTTTCAATAGTCTCCTCCAACAACACAACTCAAAAGCATCAATTCTTCTACGGTCGTCCTTATTTACTGTCCAGCTTTTGCATGCATTTGAGGTTATTGAAAATACCATGGCTTGGGTCAGGTGCACCTTAATTCTCAAGCTGACATCTTTGCTCTTCAACACTTTAAATGATCTTGTGCAGCAGATTTGCCTAATGCAATATGTCGTTGGATTTCTTGACTGCTGCTTCTGTGAGTGTTGATAATTGATCCAAGAAGTATGAAGTCCTTGATAACTTCAATCTTTTCTCCATTGTTAAGAATGTTGTTTATTGGTCCAGTGGTGAGGATTTTTGTTTAATTTACATTGAGATGTAATCCATATCAAAGTTAGATAGGGTAAATAAATTGACAGGACTACCAACATCCTTGTAGTCATATAGATATTATCTTATCACAAACAGCGTTATACTTCAAGATAGATTTTGAAATGTTCTTTTGATGATGAATGCAATTGCATTCCTCTTCAATTTGTCATTCCCGGCATAGTAAACCATAGGATTGTCAGATTCAAATGGTCAATATCAGTCCATCTCAGCTCACTAATATCTAGGACATCCATGTTTATGCATTCCATTTCATATATGATAATCTCCAATTTTCCTATATTCATACTTCATACATTCCATATTCTATTACTAATAGATACTTACAGCTGTTTCTCTTCATTTGAGCTGTGCCTCATCAGCAAATGAAAGGCGCAAAAGCTGAACTCCATTCGTGTAATTACAAAATACAGTTAACTCTATTTTGAGAAGGCAGCTCTTCCCCAATAGTATTTTAAGTGTCTGTCAGCCTGAGAGGATCATCTTCTAACACTGTATCTGATAATATTCCAATGTTATTCACCATGTTTCAATATTCAATATTCTGGTGCTATCTGACAGTGTTTCATTATTATTTATAAGGATTTTTGTGGCGAACTATTTAGAAATAGTCTGCCTCTCCTTCTTCCAAATCTGACTTTGTCATAAGTGCAGCTGAAATCTATCTACCATGGGTGTACCCTGCTGGTATTTAAAATACCAGTGGCATAACTTCCAATCTTACAGCAACATGCAATCTTCCACAGTATATCAAACATACAGCTACCTTGCCAATTGATTGGAAGAGACCTATATTTGTGTCAGTCCCAACAACAAGTGACCCAAATTCTCTTTATGGAATGTTGATATCATTAGACAATATCATTGATATCACATGCAAGTAAGATTTTGCTAAAGATAATTCAAAAATGGCTGCACAGTACCTTGACAGACAGGGAACCACCAGAGGTTCAGCCATATTCACATGAGGACGTGGACAGAGGCATTTCACTGTTGACATCAGATGGACTTTGACTGAAAGCAGAGAATGCCAGAAAGATGTCTGCTTGTGCTTTATTGACTATGCAAAAGCTTTGATTGTGTGGATTATAAACTATGGACAACATTGCAGAGAATGTGTATCCCAGAACACGTAATTTTGCTCATGAGCAACTTATACATAGACCAGAAGCAGTTGTTCAAACAGAACAAAGGGACATAGAATGGTTTATAATTAGGAAAGGCATGCGCCAGGGTTATAGTCTTTCACCATACTTATTCAATCTGTATGCTGAGCAAATAATCCAATAATCTTGATTATGTGAAAAAGAACTTGTTGTCAGGATTAGAGAAAAAATCTTTAATCACTTTTGATATGAAGATGATACAATTTTGCAGGCTGAAAGCAAAGAGGACTTAAAATACTTACTGATGAATCTGAAAGACCACAGCCTACAGTATGGGTTGCACTTCAATGTTAAGAAAACAAAAATCCTTATCACTGGGCCAATAAATAACATAATGATAAATGGAGAAAAGATTAAAGTTATCAAAGAATTTAATTTTCTTCGGTCCACTATAAACACTCATGAATGCTTTGTTGTTGTTGTTGTTGTTAAGTGCCATCGAGTCGGTGCCGACCCATAGCGACCCTGTACAGGGTTTCTGAGGCTGTAAATCTTTCTGGGAGCAGAACGCCTCATCTTTCACCCACAGAGCAGCTGGTAGTTTTGAACTGCTGACCTTAAGGTTCACAGCCTGATTCGTAACCACTACGCTACCAGAGCAGTCAGGAAATCAATGGTGTCAATTGTCAGTCAAGAGGCTTTTAACTAGACATACATATTTAATACTAATCTACTAAAATATGATTTGACAAAATATTAAGAACACAACTCATAAAAATAAAAAAATGAATGCTATAGAGATTTTACTTTCTAATTAGTGGGGAAATCAGTGAGGTGTTAGACTGTTTCAAAAGATAATTTGAAGAACAGGGATAGGTAGATAGATACATGGAAATAGTACTGCCTTTATGCAATATATGTCATTGATAAGTGCCATCATGTCGGTTCCAACTCATTGCAACCCTATATAGGGTTTCCAAGGAGCATCTAGTGGGTTTGAACCACTGACCAACTAGTGCTTATACTACAGCACCATATCAGGACTCCATGCAATATATAATATCTGAGTTTCAAGCTCAACAGTCACTCCTCAAAGACCCTATACAGGGTTGCTATGAGTCAGAATCGACTCGACAGCATTTAACAACAACAACAACAACAACATGTATAGAAAGCATAGTTGTTAACTAAATTTTCTAACAGATGCAAAACTGGATAATAACCTAAAACTTAGTATTTGAGATCATCTTTTCTACACAGATAATTGTTTCTATTAGAAATACTTCATTTGTACTGCCATAAATGCAAATCATTTGCATATTGTTTTTTACAACTTAATTATTATCCATACAAAGTTGTAAAATAACCTAATTATAAATACACAGGCAAGGTGCACATCCCTATAGGATAATCTCTAAAGGTAAGTTCCCAACATTCCATTAAAAGGACAGTATCTATTTTGCCAGTTTCTAATTTTTTATATATATATTTTTTTTCTAGATAAATCTAGCATGATGATGCAAATGGAGTAAATTCTTCAGGACCTTCATTTGCTGATGGGTCACAACTCAAAATGAAGAGAAACAGCTGTAACACCCATTAGTAATTGGAATAAGGAATGTATAAAGTATGAATCTAGGAAAATTGGAAATTGTCAAAAATAAATGGAACGCATAAACATCAATATGTTACAATTAGTAAGGTGAAATGGACTGGCATTGGCCATTTTTAATCTGACAATCACATAATTTACTATAATAGGAATGACAAATTGAAGAGAAATGGTGTTGCATTCATTATCATAAAGAACATATCAAGATCAGTCATAAAGTACAACACTGTCTGTGATAGGATAATAGCCATACATCTGCAAGGAAGACCAGTATGTACCACTATTAGTCATATGTACCAACCAATCACTAAAGCCAGTGATGATGAAATTGAAGACTTCTACCAAATTCTTCAGTCTGAAATTGATCAAACATGCAATCAAGGTATATTGATCATTACTGGAGGTTGAATGCAAAAGTTGGAAACAAAAAAAAAAGCATCAGTAGTTAGAAAATATGGCCTTGGTGAGAGTTCTGATGTTGACAATCACATGATAGAATTTTGCAAGGCCGATGACTTCTTTATTGCAAATACCTTCTATAAATAACATAAAATACAGCTATACACATGGACCTCACTAAGTGAAGGACACAGGAATCAAACTGACAGTATCTGTGGAAAGAGACAGTAAGAAAACTCCATGTTGTTGTTGTTAAGTGCCGTCGAGTTGGTTTTGACCCATAGCGACCCTGTACAGGGTTTCCGAGGGTGTAAATCTTTACGGGAGTAGAAAGCCTCATCTTTCTCCCGCGGAGCAGCTGGTAGTTTCAAAC
>NW_006408520.1:5497054-5500424 GCF_000296735.1 Chrysochloris asiatica
CAATAAAACATTTAAGAAAAGAAATAAAAAAGAAGATAAGAAAGAAGAAAAAGACCAAAATTGATGTCAGAAGAGACTCTAAAACTTGCTCTCAAATATAGAGATTGTAGCACAAATGGAAGAAGTGAGGAGGTACAAGAGCTGAACAGAAAATGACAAAGGTCAGGTCAAGAAGACAAAGTCAAATATTGTAACAAAATGTGCAAAGACCTGGAGTTAGAAAACCAAAAGGGAACACAACGCTCAACATTTCTCAAGCTGAGGGAACTGAAGAAAAATTTCAAACCTCATCTTGTGGTACTGAAAATTTATGAGAAAAATATTGAATGATGCAGACAGCATCAAAAGAAGATGGAAGGACTATATAGAGTGACTATACCCAAAAGAAATAATCAGAAGCAGGGCTTGATGGTAGATACAGTAGAGATGCAGTGAAGATCTCTATCAGCAATAACAAAGAATACCAATGGGTTAAAGGGAGATTTCAAAAACTGAACCACCTATATAGAAATATTTTTAAAGTTTGAAGGCTTATAGCTAGTGGAACTTGTAGCAGAAGCAAGACATCTCGTACTTTCAAACCTGCCGGGCTCAGCAGCCCAGAGCTGACAATTTGGATGAGACCAAACGGCAAGATCAAGTGGGAGCAAGCAGACCCGCCATAGACTAATGCCTGCGGGAACCTCGGAGACAAAGGTGCACTATACTCATTAACAACCTGTGATAAGCAGATGATACAACCTTGCTTGCTGAAACTGAAGAGGACTTAAAACATTTACTGATGAAGATCAAAGAGCACAGCCTTTAGTATGGATTACATCTCAATGTCAAGAAAACAAAAATCCTCACCACTGGACGAATAAACTACATTCTTATCAACAGAGAAAAGATTGAAGTTGTCAAGGACTTCATTCTTTTTGAATCAACTATCAACACTCATGGAAGCTGCAGTCAATAAATCAAATGCCATATTGTATTGACCAAATCTGCTGCATTAGACTTCTTTAGTTTTGGATAGAAAACATGTCAATTTGAGGACTAAGGTGCTTCTGATCCAAGCCATGGTATTTTCAATAACTTCATATGCATGCGAATGTTGGACAATGAATAAGGAAGACCATAGAAGAATTGATGCATTTGAGTTATGGTGTTGAAGGAGAAAAGTAAAAGTACCATGGACTGCCAAAAGAACAAACAGATCTATGTTGGAAGAAGTACAGCCAGAGTGCTCTTTGGAAGCCAGAATGGTCAGACTTTTTCTCTCATACATCTGACATATTGTCAGTAGGAACCAATCAATGGAGAAGTTTATTATGTTAGGTAAAGTGGAGGATCAGAGGAAAAGTGGAAGACCATCAATGAGATAGATTGGCATAGAGGCCGCAGAGAGATGCGGTCAGGTTTAGCAACGATTGTGAGGTTGACCCAGGACTAGGCAGTGTTTCATTCTGTGGTGCATAGGGTCATTATATGTCAGTACTAACTCGACACTATACGTTGGTACTAACCTAACAACAACAACAAGTAGGATCCAATTTTTTGGCATCAAGATAGTAATAAAATCTGGACACATTCTCATGAACAAATTGTCTGAAATGTTTTCTTTTACAATTGTTCAAAATGTTTAAGAGAATCTGAAATAATGGCCTTGGAAATTTTAGACTGAAACAGCTCATTTAAATTATTTTAAGTGGTATAAAAGAAATACAATTTTTAGCAGAATGTGAATAGGCAGAACCTATTTGTAATTTATAATTTTTATTTAATTTTTTTAAATGTTGCTTTGTTATTGTTGTTAAGTGTTGTCAAGTTGGTTCCAACTCACAGCAACCCTGTATAGGATTTATGAGGCTGAAAACCTTTGCAGGAGCAGAAATTCTCATCTTTCTCCCATTGAATGACTGGCAGGCTCAAACCATGGATCTTGTAGTTCACAGTTCATCATTTATCCTACAGAGCCACTGTGTTCCCAAAATTTGCTTAAGTGTTACAAAGTATTTTTAAAGCTTGAATTAAAAGTACATTTGTTTTTAATGTGACTGAGAGAAAGACATTTACATTTTTAAATGTCCAAATTAAGGAATTATTTTTTAAATTGAATATATAAATGGAGTTAATTTTTGAGAAAAAATAAATACACTAATTTATTAATTGTTTATCAATAAAATAACAAATTTAAAGTACTTTTAATCTTAACATTAGACTTATAAATAAAATAAAATAATTTGGAATTTTAAAGACTTTCAATTCTGTGAGGAGCTTAAGACACCTTTAAAATGATCACTCTGGCTCGTTAGCTCCACACCAGGTTTATTCCAAACAAAATGTTTTTGAGCATGTCTCTGTGACCACACAAGTTTAATACAAGTTCCCTAGGTAATACACTCATCTTAGTCTTGATAGGGTACCTTCAAATAAAAGGATCAATTAAAACAGTGGCTACTGAGCAGTTCTGTTACAATAGTTAGAATCAAGGCTGAGAGGTCACCTTATAAGATTATGGTGACTGCTCTACCAGATTTTAAAAGGGCTAATCATGACAGACTTTTCTCAAAGGATATAGTATGACCATAGGGGCTTGTTATGAAGAAAGTGAATTGGTGAGAAAAAGTCCAGGAAACTTTCACCAAGGATTTTTTTTCCCCCATCACAAGGCACCTTCTCATTCTTCAGGTTAGCTAGGGCTGTCCTATGAGAATTTAATGGGGAAATATTACCCTGCAGTCCTAATGTTTCCCTATCAGACTATTTTTCTGTTGCCCAAACTCAAAGAACATTTAGAAAGGACATGATTTGAGTTCTTTGATGATGCCAAACTGCCTTTTTGACATGGCGTAAACTAAAGAGTACAAACTTTTTTGGGTAAGGGCTGTGTTCTTGTTAGGTACCTCTGAGTAGGAACTGACTCATAGCAACCCTTTCTACAACAGAAGGAAACACTTCCTGGTCCTGTGTCAACTCGCAATTGTTGCTTTATCTGAGTCCATTGCTGCTGCCACTGTGCCAGTCTATCTCTTTGGGCTTCTTTCTCTTTTTCTCTGACCCTCTACTTTACCAAACATGACATACTTCTCAAGCAACTAGTCCCACCAAATACGTCCAAAATAAGAGCTATGAAGTTAGACCATTCTTGCTTCCAAGGAGCATTCTGGCTATACTTCATCCTAAACAGACCTGTTTATTTTGTTGGCAGTCCATGGTATTTTAATACTCTCCTCCAACATCATACTTCAAATGCATCAAATTTTCTATGGTCTTCCTTATTCACTGTCCAAATTACCACATGCATATGAGGTTATTGAATATACCACAGCATTTTAATAGGCGTACCTTGGTCCTCAAACTAACATCTTTGCTCTTCACTTTAAGG
>NW_006408520.1:5501209-5502540 GCF_000296735.1 Chrysochloris asiatica
CTCTCTTTGGAATGGGCTCCCAAACTGATCTCTTATAGTCAGTTGGTCAGGAAGTTGTTTTCCAAATTTCTTGGCATAGATTAGTGAGTGCCTCCATGCCACATCCATATGTTGAAAGATTTTAATATGTATTCCATAAATTCCCAGTACCTTATTTTTTTTGCCAATAACTTCAATATATCTTGGACTTCTTCTTTCAGTATCATTAGCTCTTGATCATATGCTACCTTTTGAAATGGTTGAACATCAACCATTTCTTTTTGGTACATTGACTCTATGTATTCCTTCCATCTTCTTTTGATGTTTTCTGCATCATTCAGTATTTTGCCCATAGAATACTTCAATACTGCAAGTCGAGGTTTGAAGTTTTTTCTTAAGTTCCTTCAACTTGAGATTTGCTGAGCAAGTTCTTCCCTTTTGTGTTTCTAACTAGAGAAATAGAGATACAACTTTCCAAAGTGTAAATCTAGATGGAAAATATTATGTTAAGAAGCAATACTTACACATTTTAATATCTTTGTTAAATAAAGATGTTTATTTTTAACCCCTCTTACAAACCCTTTGAAATGATAGTGTAAGATAAACACAGGACAGCAAGGTCAGTTTGAACTGTAAGGTTGGTGATTCAAACTTACTAGCTGCTCCTTTGAATGACTAAACAAATAAGTACAAGTTGAAAATAGGTAAGGTTTTACATAGGCATGATGACTCAAAGGTCATCTTTTCTGGGTCAATAATAGCTTCAAATCATTGGCAATAAAGCAAAAACTAACTTGTTTTCCTCTTTAAAACTGAGATTTCAAAATCTGCATATGGAAAGCTCAACCTTTCAATGTTAATCTGAGCTCAAAGAAATGTCAACATTTCAATGTTGTTGCCTCCAAATACACTCATGAAAGCACTGGAGCATCAGTGGTAGAACTCTCACCTCCCATTTGAGAGACCGGGGTTAAGTTCCTGGCCAAAGCACCTCATGTTCAGCTACCACCTATCTGTCAGTGTAGGTTTGCATGTTATAAAAAAAAAAACTCACACTTACTTCACTAGGGGAAAGGAGAATCAAACTCAATATCAATTCTAGGCCAATTCCTATGAGGTGGAATTCAGATATGCCTCTAACCTTCCACCTTCTCTACTAAATCTGACACCAACCCTCTGTCTCAAAGCACTCTCTAATTCTCAGCTGGATTCAATAGTTCATTGCAATAATCACACAGAACTCAGGCACCCTACTTACAGTTATGGAGTTTATTAGGTAAGTTAACAGGTTACAACTCAGGGTCAGAAGTGTTTAGGTAGAGCCATTCTAGTCATGACAGCTTCTCTTCAGC
>NW_006408520.1:5503270-5505408 GCF_000296735.1 Chrysochloris asiatica
GAAAATAAAAAAGAAAATAATTTTTGATAAAGGAAACAAGGATAAATTACTACAATTTGATGAACTTGACCTATATTCATGGACTTAGTAGCTGAAAATACCAACAGAGAAGGAAAGAGTCTTCAAATCAAGTATCAATGCTATCCCTTCTGTACACAGGGTAGATAGGGACAGGCAATTTAGACATTAGCTAACTAAAATGAGGGGGTGATAAAGGCACAAAGTAACTAGCTTACAAGGTTTCAAGGGGAGTTTAATTTAAAAGTGTGTGGGAAAAATAGAGTCACTACTGAATAGTTTTCATCTTGTCTAGATGGGTTTGGTTAAAAGAGATGGAGGTAAGATTCCTATGATTCAATAGTGAGTAATTGTTATCATGACTAATTGACTGTCACAATTGCAAGTGTAGAAATTTTATAACAAATACAGGGGAGTAGTTAGTCTTACAGTCCAGAAACAGAGGACCCTCTGACCACCAAGGGAGAGGAGCATAAGCGGAATGTGGAACCCTATCCAGAGAAGCAGCAACACTAGAGATGGTACAATGATGGGGACATGGAAAGAAGGGGCAGCTGAGGACTCTAGATTCATGGAAAGAGAGGGACTGAGAGCTGGTGGCCAGTAGGCAGGCTTGCAGAATATGGCCTTTGGTAGTGTAAATAATTATATATGCCTGAGTGTTTAAAAAAACAAAAAACTAAAATGAATAGAGAGAAATACTGCTAACTGATGGTACATGGAGGGGATTATAATCATTGTAATGAAACTAAGTATACAATTTGTTGAATACAAAACTGATGATCTGTCCTGTAAACTTTCACTCAATTCACAATAAAAACTTAAAAAAAGAAAGAAAGAAAAATGCTCAAAGTCACTCCTCTCTACCATAAACCTCAGCCTGAAAGTACTGAACTCTTGCTTTGTGAGTAAGCAAATGTTGTTGTTGTGTTGTTAAGTGCCGCTGAATCGGTTCTGACCCATAGCGACCCTGTACAGGGTTTCCAAGGCTGTAAATATTTACGGGAGCAGAACGCCTCATCTTTCTCCCACGGAACGGCTGATAGTTTCAAACTGCTGGGCTTAAGGTTCGCAACCCGATTCATAACCACTATGCTACCAAAGCTCCTTGAGGTATCCCACAGCATAAGTGAGCCTCCTGTACAAAAGCACTCAGATTTACTTGCTCCATGGACTGGGAAGCCATAGGTTGTGTCCTAGCTTTCTGTGCCTCACTTGAGGAGATTCAATGCACTCATAGTGACCCTGTATAGGGTTTCTGAAGCTGTAAATCTTTACGGGAGCAGGAAGGTTCATCTTTTTCCTACAGAAGAAACAATGGTAGTTTTGAACTGCTGGCCTTGAGACCAGCAGCCCGGCTTATAACCACTACTCATAATCACTAAGCTACCCCATAAAACAAGGCAGCCCATCAAGTTCTTGCTTTCACAGGTTTCACTGTACACTGGTTGACTTACATTTGAAATTCAATGAATCAAAATATGTGAGGAGATGGTTTCTCTAAAAATGGCTGAATCACACCTGTACAAATTCACAGTATTCATCTGACTCTTTCTAAATATGTCTTTAAAGCAAGGCTACTCTATACCAGGTTTTTGCTTTGATATTTTGTAAATTAGGCAGAAAATTTAAAATGAGCAAGCCAAAGACAATGTTCAACTGCCTCATTACCTGTTGAATCACCTAGCCATAGACCAGTTCATGCATTACAAACCTTCCTAATGATAGTCCATATTTTATGGTCATTTTCACACATTCCTATGGTAGTATATGCATCAATTAATTAGAAAATGCATCCTCTTCTCTTCACTGAGATTCTCTATAATATTTTCATCAGGAATTCCTATAATCAAATTACCAAAGATATTATATGAGTGAGTATAATTTTAGACTATCATCATATTTCAGTGTTTCCTCTTAAACAACAAAAAACATATTTGGGGAAAAGAGACCACGGATGTAATTTCACAGTATGGATATAACACTGATCTATTTTTTGACTTATTAGTTAACTTCATGCCCATCATGAGTGCACTTTTTCGGATGTTAGTCCCTGAGTAGTATAAACAAATTGCTGTTGTTTTTGTTGTTAAGTGCCATTGAGTCATTCCCAACCTAGA
>NW_006408520.1:5505923-5507155 GCF_000296735.1 Chrysochloris asiatica
CAGAAAATCTCATCTTTCTCCCTAGGAGCGGCTGGTGGGTTCAAACCACAGACCTGGGGTTTGCAGGTCAGTCAGTGCTTATTGCTTCAGGCCCAGCACATTTCCTTCAAGTTTTCAATGATTTGTGTCATGTCTATACTGAAAATGAAGACCCTAGATAGTGAAAAAGGTTGACATGTTCACTGTTAACTGAAAGACGAGATTGAAGTTCACCCATGTAGAACTAAGAAGAAAGGTCTGGCAATTAGCTTCTGAAAAATCAGCCACTGAAAATCCTAAGGAGCACATTTCTACTCCGATACACATGGTTGCCATGAGTCAGAGCCAATCGGTGGCAAATGCTTTTTTTCATAGGTATACTGAACCACATGCTAACTAAAACATGTGCATGCTAGTTTCTGTAATTTAGAGACTTATCTTCATTCTAAAGTGCATAAATTAGTGTTTTATACACAACAAGCACTCAATAATTACTTTGAAGAAAATAGCAACAGTGAGTGCTATTGTTGTTGTTTGGTGCAGTTGGAGCAGTTCCAGCTCATAGCAACCTTATGCACATCAGAAAAAAACACTGCCCATTACTGAGACAACCTCACAATCATTGTTACATTTGAGCCCATTGATGCTATCATTGTGCCAGTCCTTCTCATTGGGGATCCTCTTTTTTGCTGATTATCCTTTACCAAGCATAATATCCTTCTCCAAGTTCTGGTCCCCACGGATAATATATCCAAAGTATGAAAGACTAAGTCTTGCCATCTGGCTTCTATGGAACATTCTGGATGTACTTCAGCCAACAAAGAAATGTTTATTCTTCTAGCTGTCCATGGTACTTTAAATATTCTTCTCTAATACCATAATTCAAATGTATCAATACTTCTATGGTATTCCTTATTCATTGTCCAACTTTCACACGCATATGAGGCTATTGAAAATATCCTGATTCGGTTCAGAAGCACTTTAGTCATCAAACTGACATCTTTGCTCTTTCACATTTAAAGAGATCATATGTGGTAGGTTTGCCCAGTGCAATATGTTATTTGATCTTTTGACTGCTGCTTTCATAAGTAAGTGTTGTTAGTAGATACAAGCAAAATGAAGTCTTTGACAAATTCAATCTTTTCTCCATTGATAAGAATGTTGTTTATTAGTCCAGTGGTGAGGATTTTTGTTTTCTTGACATTGAGATGTAATCCATACTAAAGGCTGTGCTCTTTGATCTTCATCAGTAA
>NW_006408520.1:5508400-5531293 GCF_000296735.1 Chrysochloris asiatica
TTCAGTCTTTAGTGTCTAATGTATCAAATCTGTTCTTCAGATGATCTCTAAATTCAGGTAGGATATATTCAAGGTCATATTTTGGCTCTCTTGACCTTGCTTTCATTTTCTTCAGCTTTAGTTTGAATTTGCATATTAGCAATTGACAGTCTGTTCCAAAATCTGCCCCCTGGCCTTGTTTAGACTGATAATATGGAGCTTTTCCATCATCTCTTTCTGAAGATGTAGTCAATTTGATTTCTATGTATTCCATATGTTGAGGTCCATGTGTATAGTCATCTCTTATGCTGTCTAAAGAAAGTATTTGAAATGAACAATTATTAATTTGCAGAATTCTATCATGTGATCTCCAGCATCATTTCTGTGACCAAGGCCATATTTTCAAACTACCGATCCTTGTTCTTTGCTCCCAACCTTTAATTACTGGTAATGATCAATACATCTTGATTGCATGCTTGATTAATTTCAGATCAAAGAAGTTGGTAGAATCTTCTATTTCATCCTCACTGGCGTTAGTTATTGGTGCATAAATTTGAATAATAGTGGTATTAACTGGGCTTCCCTGTAGGTGCATGGGTATTTTCCTATCACAGACAGCCTTGTACCTCATGGCTGATCTGGATATGTTCTTTTTGACAATGGATGCAACACCATTCCTCTTCACTTTGTCAATCCCGCATAGTAAACCAGGTGGTTGTCAGATTCAAAATGGCCAATACCAGTCCATTTCAGCTCACTAATACCTAAGATGTCATTGTTTATGCATTTCACTTCATTTTTGACAACTTCTAATTTTCCTAGATTCATACTTCGTACATTCCATTTTCTGATTATTAATGAATGGATGTTTACAACTGTTTCTCTTCATTTTGAATTGTGCCCCATCAGCAAATGAAGGTCCTGCGGGCTTTTCTTACACAGGTTTTACTCCATTTGTGTCATCATGGTCAACTCTATTTGGAGGAGGCAGCTCTTCCCCAGTCTCATTTTGAGTATCTTCTAACCTGAGGGGCTCATTTTCTGGCACTATATCTGACAGTGTTTCTCTGCTATTCATAAGGTTTTCAGTGACTAAATATTTGGAAATAGTTAGTTACTCTTTCTTCCTAGTCTGTCTTTGTCTGGAAGCTCATCTGAAACCTGTCCACCATGTGTGACCCTGTTGGTTATTTAAAATACCAGTGAAATAGCCCTCAGAATCACAGCAACTCACAAGCCACCACTGTACATCAAACTGACAGATGAAGAGTGGAATGTTTGGGTGGGACCATGCAAATATTTGTTCAGGACTCTAATGATGAAATTGGCATGTTTTACCATCCTGCTAGGTTTAAAATGAGCCATCACAGAAGCAGAAACAGACAATCCCTGGACCATCAGTAAAAAAAGAACCTGAATGAAACGTGAGATCCCTTCCTGGAAAAGCTACCACAGCTGAGGTAATGACAGAGGCAGCGGCATGGAGAGACAGAGCAGGTGAGGGCTTCTAGGCCCGTGGACTGAGAAAAGCTGAGTGCCTACAGGCAGCTAGACTGGCTTGCAGAATGTGCCCTTTAGGCATTTACAGACTGACTAAAAGAGCTTTGTAACACTTTCCTGAGCAGGGCAGAAGCCAAGGAGCCACATGACTGAAAGCCTAAGATAAGAGTGAGGCATGCCTGAAGTATGGCAGAGAAGAGGCATTCCTAACTGGAAAACTACAGCATGTATGTTGTCTCTGACTCTGAATTGTACCCTATTCACTTCTCTAATAAATTCCATAATTGTGAGTATTGTTATGTGTTCTGTGTGGCCATTGCAATGGATTCCTGACCCCAGATGTGAAGCAGAGAATGCTGTGGAAGGAATGGTTCATGTCAAAATAAGGTAAAGGTTGAAGGGTAGAAGCATGTCTGACTTACACTTGGAACCACCCTGGGGCTGGTTTTTAGTTTGATTCTCTTTCCCTCTTGTGAAGCCAGAGGAAGTCAGATGATTTTTGCAGTTGCTATGGTTCAGAAATGACTTGACAGCTCACATCACCACACAACCACACGTGCAAATAAATTAATTATGGATTTCATGTTTTGCATATTTATTTCCAAGTCTATTTTCTCTCTTCCATTTTTTTGCTGCAGAAGTTTTAGAATCATGCCTCTAATATAAAAAGAAATTATAATTTTATCATCAGAGTTACAATACTGAAAAATAGCTATCACAATAACTCAATGACCTTACATATGTAAAAACATTAATGAATTGCAAAAATTGATATTGGCATTCCTTGTTTGGATGCATAAATAACAAGAGCGTGCCCCATGATGAATCATCCAAGAATGTGTACCAAAAAACAGGGAAGCAGGAAAGGCAGCTGCTTTCTTGGCAGCAGAAATGACAGCATCTGGAGCATCTGCATAAGCAGACTGCACTGAGGTGCTGCAATTCTCCCCTATGAGGCTACTAAAGCAACTTATCACTGACTATCACATGAAACTGCAAACCACAAGGTCGCAGTTCAAACCCACCAGCTGCTCCTCAGAAAGCATATACAGTTGCTGTAAGTATGAACTGACTTGACAGCACTTAACAACAACATCACATGAAAAATGCCATAGTTTATTTCTATGTAGTCTACAAAATGACTAGCTTACCAGCATATTAAAAGACCACTCTACTACACAAGCTTTTAAAACTACACATAAAACTACAACAATAGTCTTTCCAGTAAAATAACAGTAGCTTCAGCAAATAGATAGGTAAATAGTACGATACAGCAACTTCATTATCACCAGGGACCTGTCCTGCTTTCATTTCCACCTAGTGCTTTTCATACTTGGCCCAACTTGGTGCTCTTACCATTCTATTTAAGTTCTAAATGGCAGTAAGGAAGTAGGGAGAATCAAGGGCAAAGTACACCTCCCAGCTCTCTGAAGGAAGTTTCCCAGAATCTGTCACACAGTTCCACTTGTCTACCATTGTTCACACCTAAAGCATATGAAAACACACTTGATTATATATGTAGTCTTTGTGTCAGTTAATCATATACCCAAACAAAAACTGGGAGTCTTAAAAAGAAGTGATGGCTAATAGGATGAGCAACTCAACTCAATGCAACAATGACTAAAATGCTCAGAATCTGCAAAAATAACAAGACAAAGAATATTCTGAGTGCTATGAGAGCACATATTCAGAGAGAAAAGGAAATGCTACGGTGAATGGCTTTACTACTGATCCATGAATCAATAAAAGAGTTCTCTAACAACATGTGCGAAGTCCTTACACATTAGAAATTGTTTTCAATGCTCCAAGTTTCACAACCCTACTGTTCTCTTCAATCCATCAGAAGTGGCCAGAGTCCCAAGTTATTAGTCGGTGAAAAATGTTCCTCATTTGTTTAGATGCCTTCATGTATCTGCCACATCTGAGCTACTTAGCTTCCTCTTGTTTGGGAAAAGGTAATCAATCTTCACAGCCAGGAATGTGCCAATATGTTTAACAGCTGCTCACTACTGTCACCTTGTGGCAATCTAACCACAATGTTTGAAAGTATCTGTCAGTTCTTGTCTAAGGACATTGAAGAAAGAATTCTATAGTCACATAAAATAAACCATGAAATTACAGACCTAACTAATGATTGAGGCAAAGGAACAGGGCTTTGTATTCATATCTTTTCTCAAAATCTAATAGTTTTTTCTGGAACCACCTAACCATATGAACAGACCATCTACGTTCTTCATGCCATTAGTTAAAGTAAACGTTATAATGATGATCTACTTATTTAAAATTGGGAGAAAATAAACAAAATTATTTCAATTATAAAGATAAATTATGCTTGCATATGCATGAAAAAACCCAGTGTTGTGGTTGAAGCAAAAAATAGCACACACATATTTATGCTATTTATTCAAAAAGTTAAAAACAGAACTAACAAAAATTATCTGTAATGTTTTACAAGCTCAACATTATACTCCCTTTGCCTATCTGAAGAAATAGTGTGACTCTTTTCTTGTCAAATGCATTTCTAAATCAGAAAGTTTTACCTGGCTTACTGGGACTCGTCTGGTTTTCAAAATATATATTTCTATCCTGTGGCACTGCAGGATAAGCACTGGACTAGTAACCTCAAGGTTGGCAGTTCAAACCCACCAGCTCCTCCTCAGAAACCTTATACAGGATTGCTATGATTCAGTACCAACTCAATGACATTTTGACCACCACAACAAATGTGTGTATATACATGTATGTGTGTGTTTATGCACAAATGTTGAATGTGTGTTGTTGTTGTTGTGGTTAAGTGTCATCGATCGGTTCTAACTCAAGCAACCCTGTATAGGGTTTCTGAGGCAGTAAGCCTTTATGGGAACAGAAAGCCTCATCTTTCTCCCTAAGAATGGCTGGTGAGTTTGGACAACTGACCTTGCAGTTAGCAATCCAGTGCTTATCCTATAGCACCACATCAGGACTCCTTATATATATGTGGAAAGAGATTATTTTCTAAGCACAACTTCTCATGGAATGCAGGTGTTTGTAACTTTTTTTTTTTTTTTTCCATTATGTCCTGTTTGCAGAAAAGAGGTAAACCACTTTTTAAAAATTCTTCAGCTGCACTTTTCAAACTCTTAAAGTGCTGCTACTATACATAGTCAGGAAAGTTTGATGGGGTGAATACTTTCTTAATGGTTCCAAATATCCAGCAACCGTATATAGAAACTTCATAAGAAACTACCAGCAAACAATTGGGCTAAATGAGTCTTTTTGGGTAAATTCTATGGTATAAGTTTAAAGTCCAGGCTCCTCCTCCCTAAATCCATCTTTGTCTCCACTGAAATGTCTGTCACTTGCCTTGACCTGAGGAGTTAGTTTCATTTCAACAAGACTGAAATAGTAAACAAGTACAATATCACCGTATATCAAAATCTCCAAAAAGCACTACAGCCTTTGCTATCTATCCATTCTCTTAGTTACTCATTTGCTTACTTACTTACTTATTGGTTGCTGTCCTTACAGAAGATTTGGCCTAAGCAGATAAACTATTCAATGTCCAGTGGCTCTGGCTGACAAACTACATTCAGAACTGTCATTTACCTAGGGTGCTGAGAGGAGAGAGGGCAGTGGGACTGACAGGGAGCCAGTTTGTGAGCCACATGCAAATGTCACAGCTTGAATTCAAGCTTGCCTGTTCCTCTCATTCTTCCCTCTTATTCAAATTCACAACCCAGCTGTCAGTAATGCCCAACTTCTTGTCTCATGCCACCCCAAAAATACCATTTTGACCCACCTGACCTACTTTGTGCTATCTGCTTCCCATGAAGTCCCCACCATGTCACCATGTTAGGAGCAAGTACCCTGTGCATTTCAAGCCCTTATTTTGCTCCCCGTTATCCCCTGCTACTCATTTGATTTTAGCAGTCTGGATGCAAAGAATGGTCCATTTATATTCGTAAAAGACAAGACAGGCCATTAGACTTGCTCATATAACCAAATGCGCCTTTCCAGTAATAGTGTGAGCTGTTTGGTTTGATGGATTATTGTAGCTGTAATCTTTGATGTATAAAATGTCTTATATAGCCTTTAAATTCTAAGACTGAGTTATATGGGGGTAAAGAAATGCACCTTCCCAGTGGGTTGTCTTTCTTGATGACTAATGCTTACAAAAAATAATAAGCATTAGAATGCTGAGCATAAGGCTTGTGGTTCAAACCCACCAGCCTCTCCTCAGAAACCCTGTATAATGTTGTTATGTGTTGTAACCAATTCAATGGCACTTAACAACATTATTTATATAGAAATATATGACAAAAATTTGGCTCTTTAAATGTATTGAAAGAATGCCATTTTCATCATTTCTGTCCTTCCAATACTTATTCACCATGCCCTAGCCCAACAAAGATAGCATGGGTTAAGGGAAAGGAACAAAACCAAAATTATTCCTTCCTTTATTCATCCCAAATGATAATCATATTGCTCCCCTCTCCCACAGCATCAGATAAAAACACATACACATAAATACACTTAAAGAGTGTTCTGTCTACTAAAGGTTTTGCAAAGAAAATGGAAGATACTAAGTTAGAGAATGAAGAGAAAAGAGGCTTATATGGGTAGAAAAAAATTAAATGGACAGGCAGCATCTACTCTAATGAGGGGGCAGACATGTCCAAAGAACAGCCACCCAGCCCTCTTCCTCTCTGCCTTCAGATTCATTCTCCTAGATGTCACATGTGAATACTAACCAAATCTAAGGCCACAGTTGGAATTGACATAAGTTTTCCCAAGAAAACACTAGAAAGAACATAGTCAAACAATCTCTTCCTCTGCCTTCAATGTCATTCTCTATTTAAGTCATTTCAAACAAAACTTCAAAAATAAACCGTGAAGGTTGAAAGTATAGCAAAAAAGAACCAGAAAGGCCTGGCTGTGAATCCCAGCTTCTACTGCTGAATACCTGGGAGGCCATTAGTAAGTTTCTGAACTTTTTTAACGTACAATTTCCTCAACTATTAAAAAAAAATGTTTTTAGATTTTGAAACAATACCTAGTACATCACCAGCATTCAAAACAATTTTGGTATCAGAATGCAGATGAGTGACTATATATGAGAATTAACAATGAGGTGATCTCCCCTGACTCTTCCCCCTGAAGTTAAAAAATAAAAAAAATAAATGCACTTTCTGTATAAAAATACATACATGATGGTTGTACTAACTAAGAATTTATGAATATAAACTAAGTACTCTTAAGAATTTGGAATAACTTAAAACTGAAATCAAAGTGACTGAGATTTGGTAAGCAAGAACTTTTTTGATTGAACTGCAGCATGCCTCAAGGATTAAATGAACAGTAGGAGGATGGTCAGATGGTAAGAAAAAGAGACCCACATGCCAGAGAATGGCAGTAAGTTTCCAGGCTGCCCTAGGGAAAGAAAATCTGGGGGACATGAAATTTCCAGATAGGTTTTCTACTGTAGAATAGGTACCATTCATCAGATGTCATCCAGCCTGAATGAAATGTCCCTTAAAATGATTCCACTATCGACTACACTGATTACATACTTGCTTCCCAACTTTCTGATTATCCATTTGGCTTCAGGATATGTTGATTCCAAAGATGAGTGTCTTCAACAGCAAGCATCACCATCCCACTCGAGCAATAACATCTCCCATTGCATATTCATAAATTGTCAGTTAGGTTATCTACTTCCATCTCTTCAGTTTGATAGATATTAGCATCCCCAAGTGTGGTGAAATCTGAGATACTAAAAAAATTCATTGGTAGACTGAACCACAAGGTCACCAGGGTGATATCAGACAACTAGTTTTTCAGGGAGTCCTTTAGTCTTAGTGATATTCTGCATTCCTTTCACTATCCCTATTCTTCACCACTTTTATACCTATAATAATGATCAGTGTCCATTAAAGATTGTGTTCAATTTCCATTTGAAGGTGAAAGGAAATTTTCAAATAAAAACAGTACTCTTGCAGGAATGCAGATGATCCTCTAAGTGGATAAAATAGAAAAGAAATTCCATCAGTTTTTATTTCTTTATCACTTGTCTTAGCACACAGGGCAGTGTTTCTCAATGCAAAAACTCTCAAATAAAATAAAATATAAAACAATAAGGTCAGAGGCATGTCACAAAATTATAGATACCTATAGGGGACAATTTCAATTATCTCAGAAATATGGGCAATAATTCTCAAAGCAAAATAAAATGTCAACATTTTCAAAACATGAAAGTATAATATACATCCCAAAATGAAAGTTACAGAGAACAGTATCTTTACATTTTAATACAAAGGAAATGGAAGCTCGGTAGCTCTCTAATCACTGAAGTGCATAAGGTCAACAGTTGGTGCCCACTTACAGTTCCACTGGAGAAAGATGAGGCTTTCTGCTCCTGCAAAGATTTACAGCCTCGGAAACCCTATACAGGGTTTCTGTGAGCAGAATCAACTCGATGGCACTTAACAATAACAACAACATAGGGAAAACAGAATAGTGATACAACTAGTGCTGCAGATCCCACAAAGTGTTAATATGAAGCAAAAATAAACAACTCTTTTGTATTGTGCTTGCCAACTGGAGAGTTACTGAACTACAGATAAATAGCCTTGAAAACTGAACCAATTTCAATCCATTTTAGTAGACTATTCAAGATAGAGAACTATCTCCCAGCTCCTTTGGAAAAAATAATGAAATTCAAGTGCAGTACTAATCCAATAAGAATTTTCAAGGGTCAATATCAGCTACTTAACATGGTGATAGCAGCAAAGCCATTACAGTTGACTTCACTTCCATTACTCTGAAGTATTGCCTTGCTATTAAACTATGGCTTTAGGGGATATTTAGACCTTTTCCCCTTAAGCAGGACTCATAATTTATTCCATCTGGAAGATTTGCATCAAGCATAATTTAAAATCTGCAGGTCTATTCTCTCCTGTTGCAGAATCCTAACTACCATTACCACTAATGAAAGCTATCTGTACATCTCAAGTGTACCTCTCATAAGTGTTTAAGAACCCAAATGTTTTATATCCTGAAGGATGAAGCCGCATTAGAGATAATTTGGATAGAATTTAACAAGGTTAAAATGCAAAGTGTGGATTGTTTTCCAGATGACAGTATCCCCTAGAAAGTGTGCTGTGTTTCTGTGAAAAACAAAACAAAAAACAGCAGGATTCTCACATACTCACCTGCATAAAAGGATTCCCAATTTAAAACACACACAAAGAACAAAAGATACTTCCGTTTGAAAAAAAAAAAAAAAGTTGGGATTTGTTAGTAGGTTTTTATTTGTTTGTTTCATTTGAGAAAGATGGCTTTTTAAAAAGAATATTATACTTTCTACCAAGTCTTTCTGGTGTAGTGCTGTAGGATCAGCATTGGACTGTGACCACAAGGCCTGCTTTCCACCAGCTGCTCCTTGGAAACCCTATGTTGTTGTTGTTATGTGCTGTGGAGTCAGTTCCGACTCATAGCGACCCTGCACAGGGTTTCCGAGGCTGTTAATCTTTACGGGAGCAGAAAGCCTCATCTTTCTCCCGCGGAGCAGCTGGTAGTTTCGAACTGCTGACCTTGAGGTTCGCAGTCCGATTCGTAACCACTACGCTACCAGAGCTCCTTTGGAAACCCTATAAGGGTGGCTATAAGTTGCAAGCCACTGGACGGCCCTTAACAGCAACAGCAATCAAGTCCTTCAGGAGTGTCTGAGTGTCTCAAACAGGTAAGAATTCACCGACTACTAGCTGAAAGTTTGATAGTTGAAACCGACCCAAAGGCACCTTAGAAAACAGGCCTGGCAATTTTCTTAGAAAGACCACACCCTTCAAAGTACTATAGACCAATTCTACTCTGCAGACATGACGTCATCATGAATCACAATCAACATGATAACATCGAGTCCTGGTGTGGCGCTGCATGCAGTATAATGCACTGGGAAACAAAATTGGAGATTCACATTCACCAGCTACTCCTTGGAAAAGCTATACAGGGGGGCTATGAGTTGGAACCCACTCTATGGCACATAACAACAACAAGCAAAAATAAACTCAATAAGTCTAGTGTGTGCCATATGATGCCTTTTTTTTAGCTTGATTATTAGAGAACTAGAAGGGATTTGTTTTGGTTTGTTGTGTGTGTGTGTTCGTTTTATAAATTCATGAATAAAAGCCAGTTAGTTTACTTTTTCTTTGTACATAGCTGCTGCTGTATTTTTGTTTTTATTAGACAGTGTGCTGCTGTGATTCTCCATAGAATATCCCCAGATTGAAGTCGTAGCCTGCAGTCTTTTCTTTCCACAGCATCTACAACATATGACCTTCCTCCTGTAGATTTCACAGTTCTGTTACAAAAGTAAATGTGTTTTGAGGTCCCTCAACCTCCACCACCACCACTACACCTTAATACAACGAAGGAGATATTTAATACTTCCTGAAAACACAGAAATAATCCTAAGGAAGACTAAAGGATTTCATTATATTTTTGAGCTAAAAGATTATTCCAAATACTGGGATAGTCTCCAAGTTTTGATGTGGAAAAAAACTCAGTTATCACAACATTATCAGTGCAGTTGTACACTGCACGAAACATTGATATAAAGCAACATCACTGCTGATTAAACACATTATCACATCCATTTGGAAACAAGAATGTAAACACAGATTTCCAATGTTTACATCACATACAATTGCAATATTCATCTTTGTGAAGAAATGAGTACATGGAGACTATGAGTCTGAAAAAAAGTGAAAGTAAATGATTGCTTAAGGTAAAAAAAGAAAACAAACAAAAAAAAACCACTGGCTCTTTTTTTGTGTGTCTTTATAGCTTGTAGCTACTTATGTACCTGTGATCTTGCCAAGTAGAATGTTTCTGGGAGTATATATTTAATAAAAATGTGTGCAGGAGCACACACACACATGCAGGACATGAAAGTAACACCATGGTTTCCTCTTAAACTGAAAGATGCAAGGCACTTTGGGAATTGGGGTATTCCTCTATTTTAACTCCACATTATATTCAGGCACTTGGAATCTGAGTACATTTGAGCAAAGGGAAATGAGCCTTCAGCACATCAGAGCAAGAGCTCACAGGAAGTTGGAACAGTTAAGTTACTTCTGTTTGTCTAGAATTGCTTCAGTATCTTTTGTCTGAATTTGGTGTTGATATAGTTCCAAGATACCAGGCACTCAATACATGTTATGTCTGTTTGGAATGCTCTGCACTGACCTCTACAAACTCAAAATCAATTGTTGAAAGCCACCTGCATTGTTCACAGAAAAAGGCATATAATGAAAAAGCACATTTCATATATGCATACATATTATGGAGAAGTATGCTAAACCACGTGGTCAAAGTTAGATTTCCATGTGGTAGAAACTGTACTTTTTCCTGTACTCTTTGGGCATCAAGGACAAAGATTCTGAAAGAGGAGTAAGAAATTGGAATTCATGTCCAGATTTTGCTACTATTTAACGAGAACAATAACTGTATGTGGCACTGTAAGATAAGCACTTGACTGCTAACCATAAGGTTGGTGACTTAAACTCACCAGCAGCTCCTTGGAACCCCTATTTAGGGTCTCTATGAAACAGAACTGACTCAATGGAACTTAACAATAATGTTCTCCTAATCAGTTAATCTGTATTGTTTTTGTTGTTGCTAAGTGCCATCAAGTCGGTTCCAACTCATAGCAACCTTGATAGGGTTTCCAAGGAGCAGCTAGTGGGTTTGTAATGCCAACTTGTGGTTTGCAGTCCAGTGCTAATCCACAGTGCCACACCAGAAGTCCAACCTGTATAGGCTTCCACAATTTATTGTGTATGATGGGAGAGTTGCAATACCTAAGTGGTTTTTGTTTGTTTGTTTAGCAATGCTGTTGTTAGGTGCCATCAAGTGGGTTCCAATTCATAGTGATCCTATGCACTACAGAACAAAACCCTGACTTGTTCTGTGCCATTCACACAGTGATTATGCTTAAGCCCACTGTTGCTGTCATTCTGTCAATCAATCTTGTTGAGGGTCTTTGCCTTTTTCAATGGCCATCCACTTAACCAAGTGCTTAAAACAAGTGGAGACCAAGTCTGACTTCCCCTGGCTTCATAGGGGGAAAGAAAATCAAACTCAAAATCAACCCAAGGCTTATTCCTATGAAGCAGAGGTCAGACATGCTTCTGTCCTACAACCTTTTTTAACCCTATTCTGATATCAACCATTCCTTTCACAGCACTTGCTGCTTTATCTCTGGATTCAGTACTCCAATTCAGTGGTCACACAGAACTCACAGCAATTCTCACCATTATGGGGTTTATTAGGAAGGTGAACAGGGTACAATTCAGTATCAAAACCAACTCAGTATGCAGCAATTCTCCAGTCAGGATCGACTCTTGTCTGCCATATTGCAGGCACGCCTCACTCGTTTTCAGCCTGTCAGCCATGTGGTCCATGGCCTATGGCCTCTGGAGTATGTGTAACAAAGTTCTTTTAGTCAGTCTTCAAAGGCTCAAAGGGCACATCCTTCAAGCCAGTTTTATTCAGTCCATGGATCTAGATCCTGAAACTGCTCTGCCTCTCCATGTCTTCACCTCTGCCGTTGCTGTTTCTCATGCTTCATTCATGTTTTCCTTCTTGGTAGTCCTGGGATCTTCCATCTCGGTTTCTGAGATGGATCCTTTTAAGCCTAGATGGAGGCAAAAAACTAACCAATCCCAGTTTTAGAATTCTGTATACCTTATTTGCATGGTCCCACCTGATCACTTGGCGGGAATTAAGAAGACTTTGGATAGAAAGTAAATTCAAGACACCACACCAAGCACAAAGTCCTCCATCAGGGACTGGTCCTCCCTGACAACATGTCCAAAGTATGAGAGATAAAGTCTCACTATCATTTCTATGGAACAAGACTTCTTGGTTGTACTTTTTCAAAAATAGCCTTGCTCACTCTTCTGGCAGTCCATGGTACGTTCAATATTCTTCACCAACACAGTAATTCAAATGCATCAAATCTTCTAAGTCATCCTTATTAATTATGCAAAATATCATGGCTTGAGTCAGTTGTATCTTAGTCTTCAAAGTAACATCTTTGCTCTTTAACACTTTTCACATGGCTTTTGCAGTAGATTTATCTAATACAACATGTTATTTGATTTCTTATCAGAAGCTTCCATTAGCTTTGATCATGGATCCAAGAAAAATTAAGTGTTTGACAACTTCAATCATTTCTCGATTATCATCATATTATTTATCAGTACAGTAGTGAGGATTCTCATATTTTTGCACTGAGGTACCATACTGAAGGCTGTGGTCTTTGAAAATTAGTAAGTACTCCAAGTCCTCTTAGCTTCTAGTAAGAAAGGTTGTATCATCTGCATATGGCAGATTATTATTAATAAAATAATGTGAATAAAAGTACACTGCAAGGAGTAAAATGTTTACACAATAAAAGGGAAGTCTTCAGTCCCTGAACACATAACCAAAAACCAAATAAGTTGCCATCAAGTCAAATTCTGTCTCATGGTGGACTCTGTATGTACAGAGTAGAGCTGCAATCTACAGGATTTTAAAGCTGTAATGTTTCGAAAGAAGATCAACAGGCATGTCTTGCAAGGCACTCCTGAGTGAGTCTGAACAGTTAACCTGTCAGTTAGTAGTTCTTAATCATTTACACACCACTGAGGGGCTTCATCCAAAGATACATTTCCCAAAAACAAAAAGAAACTCCAGAGATTATTGCTGTTGTTTAAGTGCAATCGAGCCAGTTCTAACATAGTGACCCTGTGTAGGGTTTCCAAGGAAAGACTGGTAAGTTTGAACCACTAACCTTGTAGTTCAAACAGACTTAGAAGTCTAGCGATTACTAGAAAATCTAAATCTTTATATAGCAAAAAAAAAAAAAAAAAAAACTTCTCTAAAGGCACTATGAACCTCATAGACACCCACCCAAATCAAACCAAACTATATCAAACTCACTGCTGTGGAGCTTGTTTACAGGAAAAAAATAACTGCCCTTACAACTGTCCCACAGGCTTTTCAAAATTGTTCCTCTTTATGGAAGCCTACTGCTACATTTTTGCTCTGCTGAACAGCTGGTGGTTTTGTACGATCAACCTTTTGGTTAGCAGCTGAGTGACTTAATAGTGCCCTACCAATGCCCTTGACATAGACACAGATGTGTTAAAAGTTGTACCGTGATACTCCAACACTTTACTTCTTAATATGAAGCACCTGCATTCACTAGTTCCTGGAATTCAAATCTTAACATAAGGGACTCTGGAGAGCTGGTAATGTTTCCAGATTGGGTGCTGGTATACGCAATTTGCGTAATTTTATTGAGTTGCATTTTTATGATATGTATACTTTTCTCTATGTATTTATACTTCAATAAAAAATTGTTTAAAATATTCCCCAGAACAGTAGGTAGGTAATTCCTTTAGAGTTATACATGTGTATTAGTTTTTATTGCCACACAACAAATTTCACAGCACATTTATTATCTCTTGGTTTTCATGGTCTGGAGTTAGCTAGACCCTCTGTTCGTGGTCTCACAAGGCTGCAATCAAAGTAACAGCTGGTTTGGATGTTCATCTGGAGGCTTCACTGGGGAAATAAATCTGCCTCTGAGCCCATTTAGGTTGGTAAAAATCCATATCCTTGTGCTTATAGGACTGATAGCCGTATTTTCATGGATTTTTGGCAATTGAAATACTGTCTGTATTACTCTAAGTTATTTCAAACAACTGTCAGTTGGTTTGGTTGATCAATGTTCTACCCACAATGAACAAGGGTGGGGTTGGCTAAAAGCAGGAATTTGAAGGGTCAAATTACTGTTATAGATCCATTCTGGTTGTTTCAACTGTGGACTGCTTGTAGGTTTGTTTTTGTTGTTTATAAATAATAGTTCTTCATCATCTTGCTCAGATAATGTCCTAGACCTCATGAGATTTGGAGTGAAGTTCCACAGAATAAAAAGATGGTGGTTGAGATTAGAAATAGCCATTGAAGTCCTGGTGTGGCAGTATAAAGTAAGCACTGGACTATTATCTGCAATCTTGGTGATTCAAACCCACCAGCCACTTCTTCGAAAACCCTATACAGTGTTGATATGAGTAGGAAACTTAACAACCACAAACTCCAGATTTTCCCATTAAAATGGCACCAGGAATTTTAAGAAGAGAATCTTTTCTCTTTTCTTTCATTGTGTGCCAGGCATCCAGGATGTTTGTCTTGAGATAATTTGTATACAAATGCTTAGCAAACAAATTTCTTTATAAACAACATTGTTTTTCATGTAACCTTAATAGGACATTTTTTATTCAACAGTACTATTCTAATAATAATTTAAAAACCTTTCTAATGCAAAAAGTAATACTTAAACATTTTAAATAGTAATATTTAAAATGTTTCAGTGATCTAACTGCTTCTATTGTTAGGTGCTGTTTGAATCTTTTCTAATTCCTAGAGACCCTTTGTACAACAAAACAAAACACTATACAGTCCTGTGCTATCTCATAATTCTTGCCATGCTTGAGCCCACAGTTGCAGTCACTGCATATCATTAAGGGTCTTTCTTTATTTCACTTCTACTTTACTGGTCCCTCCTAACAGCATGTCCAAAGTACATGAAAAGAAATTTCCCCTTCTTTGCTTATACGGAGCATCTGGCTGCATTTCTTCCAAAACAGATTTGTTTGTACTTCTAGAAGGCCATCGTATATTTAATATTCTTCACCATAATTTAAAGGCATCAATCCTTGTTGTTGTTGTTGTTGTTGTTGTTATGTGCCATGGAGTTGGTTCCAACTCATAGTGACCCTGTACAGGGTTACTCTCCCTTATTCATTGTCCAGCTTCCACATGCATATGAAGCAGCTGAAAATACTTTAGCTTGAGTCAGCCATGTTGTAGTCATCAAGGTAATATCTTTGCTTTTAAACACTTTAAAGAGGTCTTCTGTAGCAGATTTGCACCATACAACATGTCATTTGATTTCTTGACTTCTGGTTACATGGGCATTGATTGTGAATCCAAGTAAAATAAAATACTTGACAACTTCAGCCTTTTCTCTATTTATCATGCTGTTGTTTATTGTTTCAGTTGTGACAATTTTTGTTTTCTTTAGGTTGAAATGCAATCCATCCTGAAGCTACAGTCTTTGATCTTCATTAGTAATTGCTTCATGTCCTCTAAACTTATAGCAAGCAAGGTTGTAGGATTTGCATGTCACAGCTTGTTAATGGGTCTTCCTCTAATCCTGATGCCCCATTTTTCTCCATATAGCCCATCTTCTCAGATTATTTACTCAGCACGTTGCTGTTGTTGAGTGTTGGATCTGACTTATAGCAACTTTGTATAGGGATTCCAAAGCATAGCTGGTGAGTTTGAACCACCGACCTTCTGGTTCAAACCAACCTTGAGGTCTGATGCTTGTCCTACAGCTTTACATGCATCAACCCTGAGGCATATACCTTTCTCAAGTTTTAATCATACAGTATGTCTTTGTTTTGTTTGAACAATTGCCTCCTGGTCTATGTACAGGTTCTGCATAGCACAATTAAGTGTTATGGAGTTGTTAATGTCATCCATAGTTTGTTAGGACCCACATAATTGAATGCCTTTGCATATTCAATAAAACACAAGTAAACATCTCTGCTTTCATCCAAGATCCATCTGACCGCAGCAATGGTTTCCCTTATTTCACTTCTTCTTCTGAATCTGGCTTGAATTTCTGGCTGTTCATTGTACTACTGCAATTATCTTTTATTATTATTATTATTATCTTTTTCATAATTTAACTTGTATGTAATATCAATGATATTGTTCAATAATTTCTACATTCTGTTGGATCATATTACTTTGGAATGGGCATAAATATGGATGTCACCCCGTCAGCTGACTAGGGAGTTGTGTTCCGAATTTCTTGGCATAAACAAGTGATTACTTGCTGTATTAGATTCATCTGTTGAAACATCTCAATAATATAGTATTCCATAAATTCCGGGAGCCTTGTTTTTCATCAATGCCTTCAGTGTAGCTTGAACTTTTTCTTCTGTCAGTACCACCAGTTCTTAATAATATTCTACCTCCTAAATCATATTCTACTTTCTAAAATGGTTCTTTCCGGTACAATGACACTATGTTGTCTATCCATCTTCTTTGGATTTTTTGCCTACAGAATCCTACAGTATATCAACTTGAAGCTTGAATTCTTTTCTTCAGTTTTTAAGCTTGAGAAATGCTAAGCATATTCTTCTTTTTGGTTTTCTAACTCAAGGCCTTTTGCACAATTCACTATAATATTTTACTTTGTATTTTAGAGTTGTCCTTTGAAATCTTCTCTTCAGCACTCCCCTTTCAGACTAAAATAAATTGGAAAGAATGACCTAGAAATCCACTTCTTTAAAAAGTTCACCAATGAAAACCTCATGGGTATCAACAGAACATTCATTATCCCCTCAGATCAAAAATCTAACTGGGGAAGAGCTGTCTCATAAAAGTAGAATCGACTTTAACGGTGTGGATTGAACAAAATTCTCAGGACCTGCATTTGCTGATGTGGCCTGACTCAAAATGACAAGAAATAGCTGCAAACATCTGTTAATAATTGGAGCATGGAAAGTACAAAATATGAATCTAGGAAAATTATAAATTGTAAAAATGAAAAGGAATGCTTAAAGATCAGTATTCTAGGCATTAGTGAGCCAAAATGGACTGTGATAGGCCAGTTTTAATCAGACAATCATATGGTCTCCTAAGCAGGAATGCATCTCATTAATCATAGAAAAGAACATTTCATGGTATTTCCTGAAATACAATACTGTCTATCAGTGACTAGGATAATATTTATATGCCTACAAGAAGACCAGCTAATATGACTATTGTTCAAATTTATGTATCAAACACTAACTCCAAAGATAAAGAAATTAAGATTTTTACTAAGTTCTGCAGTCTGAAACTGATCGAACATACAATAAAGATACATTGATAATCACTGGTAATTGTCCTGTGAAAGTTGGAAACAAAGAAGGGGTTTAGAAAAAAATGGCCTTGGTGATAGAAATGATCCAAAGGATCACATGATAGAATTTTCTACAACCAACAACATATTCAGTGAAATTTCTTGTTTCAACAACCTGATAGCAACTAGAGCAGAATCACACCAGACAGAGTACACAGAAGTCAAATCAACTACATCTGGGAAGAAAATGAAAAAGCTCAATATCTTCAAGTTCAGGAGCCAACTGTGGAACAGACCATCAACTCCTCATGTGAAATTTAAGTTGAAGCTGAAGAAAATTCAATCCACAAAAGCCAAAGTACAACCTTGAGTATATCCCACCTGAATTTAGAGAGCATCTTAAGATTTGGTGCATTGAACACTAGTGACCTAATATCAGAGGAGTTATGAGATGACAAGGACGTCATGCATAAAGAAAATAAGAGGTCATTAACAAGACAGACAAGGGGGAAAAAAGACTAAAAGGGGTGTCTGAAGAAACTCTGAAAATTGTTCTTGAACATATAGCAGCTAAACTGAAAGGAAAAAAACGAAATAAACTACATGAAATCCTATAAAAAAATAATGTGACAATCTGCACTGATCAAGTCAGTGAATATTATCAAATATCCAATTTTATTTTATGACGTATAAACAAGTTTTATGTCCTGGTGTGGTGCTGTCGGTTAATGCACTGGATGGCAAGGTGGGTATGAACCGCCAATGTGGTGGTTCATATTCACCAGCCACTCCTTGGAAATCCTATACAGGATCGCTATGAGTTGAAATCTACTAAATGGCACTTAACAATAACAACAAACAAATCTTATAGGAAATGGAAAGGATTCCAAAAGCTAAAATACTTGGACTTTCAGCTAGCATTTCTTTTGTGTCTTTCCCAAGAAATGGCTAAATTTTGTGTGCCAATATTTCATAGCCATGAAAATATTGAGTACCAAGATAACTCAGGATATCAGTCATACTTATGGTGGTTTAAAAAATATGTCTAAAAATTCTGATGCATTTCCCTTTAAGAGGTAGAACATAGTTTCTTTCCCTTTGAATATGGGCTGAACTCAGTGACTTGCTTCTAGTAAATAGAATTAAGCAGAAGTAATGGTGGAGCTCTGGTAGCGTAGTGGTTACGAATTGGGCTGCGAACCTTAAGGTCAGCGGTTCGAAACTACCAGCCGCTCCGCGGAAGAAAGATGAGGCTTTCTATTCCTGTAAAGATTTACACCCTCGGAAACCCTGTACAGGGTCGCTATGGGTCAGAACCGACTTGACGGCACTTAACAACAACAACTACAACAATGGAGATCAGTACTTGACTGCTAACCACAAGGCTGGTGGTTCAAACTAACCAGCTGTTTCTTGGAAACCCTGTACAGGGACACTATGAGTCGGAATCAACTCAACACCACTTAACAACAACAAATGGTATCCCACTTCCACAATTAGTTATAAAATGCTTCAGCTTCCATTCTGAGTCACTCTCTTTCTCTCTCTCTCTGTTTCTCAGATCACTCACACTGAGGGTAGCCAATTGTCCTGTTCTTAAGAAAACCATCTACAGGCCATGTGGTAAAGAACTAACGCTTCTAACAACCATAAGATTGAGCTTAAAAGCAGATTCTCCAGGCCCCTTCAAATGACTACAAGCCCATTGCATATCTTGACTTCAGCTTCATGAAAGACCCGGTATCAGAAACAACTAGCTATGTCCAACCTTCAGAAACTGTGTGAGATAATACTTTTTTTTTTAGTGTTTTATTGTGAATTATATGATAGTTTACATGGGAGAACATTCATTTTACATTCATTCTATCGTATATCGCCTCATTGCCATGGTTACAATCCCCTCCATGCATCATCAACCAACCAAAGAGTATACCCTGCAAGCCTGCCCCCTACACTATCCACCCCTTCCCCTCCACCTCCAGTCTTCAGCACACAGTCGCTCTCCCTTTCTGGATCTAAAGCCCCCAGCTGCTCCATCGCTCCACGTCATTGTCTCTGCCTCCATCTCAGGCATCACTGTTTCTCTGGGTAGGGTCTCACTCTCGGCTCTTCTCCGTTGATGGTCCTAGGGACCTCTGCTCCTAGACTGAAAAGTTAATCACTTCCTTCCTTGCTACCTTTACATTTCCAACCTTCACAATCAGTCCTGATAATGATTATTCACTATTGTATCACAAGAGACCCATCATCATTTCATTTAATCAACTCCGCATAGGCAGATTGGATGCTGCTCACTGGAGATCCTGTCTTCCTCCAAGCCCTCTGGATCTAGGTTCCCTCTTGAAAGCTTGTAAGCCAGTCACTTCTTGCCTTCGTAGCCCTACCCCCCCCCACCACCACCTTTTGGGTAGCCTATGTCCAAGTTGCCCATCCCTGTCTACTCTGTGTGTGGAGGGGTGCGAATGATTCTTGCTGTAAGAATTTGTTCCCTCTTTTGACCTACTGCTTCCATAGGTGTAGGTCAAGTTCATCAAAGTGCATCAGATTACTCTGTTTTTCCTCTTCTTTCTTCTTCTGGTTGAGCTCTGATCATCCAGTCATTGAAGCCAGGTCAAGTGGGTATTATCTGCAAGTGTGGGTGTTCTTGTGCATATGCCCTCCCTTTTTATCAGCTGAACGCTTCACTCTCCATATTGTAGGGCTTAACTCGCCACTTCATTGTTGTTTTTCCCTCACTTCCCCTTATCAGTGATGAGCATGGTCACGAATCAGAGCGTGTATTCCCATTGAGTCTTAGTCTTGGAAGGAGGTTTGCACTGAGGGGACCCGATTACTTGCCTTGATGTTTCCTGGGCAAGCAACTTGTTTGTTCTTATAGTAACAGTCCATCTGCCTCTATTGTTTTGTATTTTTCCTGTAGGTCTTTCTTTCAAGAAGTTTCTTCTATTCTTCTAGCCATTCCAGGCTGGTCTGCTTGTCCTTTCAAGTGGAAATTTCCCATCTTTGGAGATCTGGATATGGTTCAGGCTTCTACCTATAGTCTTATGTATTGCAGAGGCTCCACAGGGAGCCTCCTTCACTGGGCACATTGTAGCCCCATCAGTTCCAATCAGTTATAGGCAGAGGACTGACTTACAAGCTTTCTATGGTGTTGTTTCTGACTATTCCTTTCTCTCCCCCTCCAGTGTCTATTTTATATTATAATGCAAGGAAAACCAAGATTCAAAAGACAGCCAAGCATCTTAACATTATTCCCCCCTTTTCCCCATTCCAACCACGTCTCAATCTCTGTATCCCAGAGCCCTGTAGTTCCAAGGTTTTGCATACATCATTCTTTACCTCTGTCCCACTTAGCCCAGTCAAACATGCTTAATTGTTCTCCCATCTGCTTTGTTCTTCCATTCCCCTCTCCCTTCTTGTATATTGCCCCCCTCCCCAGAACCCAAGATAATACATTTTTAAGGTATTAAATTTAGTGGTAATTTGTTGCAAAGCAAAAGATGGCTAATAAGCAATTCACATTCAGTCAACTCCTACTAATGATGTGATTCCATGTGTGTCAGAGTAGAACTGAGCTCTACTGGGTTTTCTATGGGTGACTTTGCTGAAAGATCACCAGGTCTTTCTTCCAAGGTGCATCAGGCTAGGCTCAAACTTTCAACAATTTAATAAGCAGCAGGACATGCTAACAATTTTACCACCCAGAGATTCTTCAGCGATTTTAGATTGATCTTAGTTTATTACATTTTCTTGTTTCCTACATTTTAAAGTTTCCCAGCTTGATTTATCATATTGTAAAATTGATGTTATTAATGATTTTATATTTCAATGCTTTAAAAAAGAGGGAGGGTCTACAGCCATACCATCCTGAATCCACCCAATCTCATCTAAAAAAGAGGAAGGAAGAGGTGAATATCTGCAAAAAGGGTTCAGTATTAAAGTAAATAACAGTGTTTCAAATTATAAAGAAATTCAAGGAATATACAAAATTAGCCTAAAGCATTTTGTAGCATCAAGTAAGGAAGTACTTAATAAAACAAATAAAAATTGAGGGCATGTCAAAGGAACACAAGAGCCAACTGAAAGAATTCTCAATGGCCAACACAAGAAAAGTTCATTTCAAATAAAATAGTATTAGATTATAGCACAAAGTTTTAAATAAATATACATGAGTCACACTGACATAAATAAATGATTGAATAAATAAGCAATGGGGGAGACAAGATAATCTCCATGCAGACAAATTCTAAATTCTACATTCAGAATTGATGTAGATTCTCTCTACACTCCAGGAGGTGGAACATAATTGCCCACTCCTTAAATGAGAGCTGTGTGAATTGACTTTCTCCCATATGGAATGAGGGGAAAAAAAAAAATTTAAGTAAATTTATAGAGGAGAAATTTCACAAACAGTATCTCAGCCAGAGATAAAAATGACAATTTTTGGCTCAGTGGTCTTCCTAAAGAAATGAACAAAACAAAAACATGACCCCAGTTTAGTTCTGAGAAAAACATCAGACAAATTTCTATTGAGAGACATTCTACAAAATATCTGACCAGTACTCTTCTGAACTGTCCAGTTTGTCAAAAGCAAGAAAAACATAAGAAATTGTCACAGCTTGAAGGAGTCTAATGAGACATGACAAATAAATATTGTGGTAATCCTGATAGACTCTGGAAAGAAAAACAGAATTCTTGGTACAAGTTAAGGAATTCTGACTATACAGACTTTAGTTAATAATAGTGTAGAGTAAGAGAAACTGAATGAAGAATATACACATACTCTCTGTACTATCTTAATATTTTTTCTGTAATCTAAAACTTATAAAGAAAAAAAGTTAAATAAAAAAATTTGTTTCAGGCTTTGAATAAACAAGATAACGGATCGGGTGGATTTGCAGTAAAGGAGCTCTGCCAACAACAACACAGAATACCCGACCAAGCGGGCTCAGGGAATGGTCCCAGAACTCTGAACCACATATAAAGTAATATTTAGAAGGCTAGAGGGCTTACAGCTGGGGGAATTTGTGGCAGAAGCAAGAAATCTATTGCTTTCTAATCCAGGACACTTGGCTGATCCAGGAGCTGCCATCTTGGGTGAGATCACATGGGGGAAGGATCGGAGCGGCCACAGACACCTGACAGAACTGCTGAGATAAAGGTGTGAACATTCTTCTCTTTTGATATCTGTTCACTGGTCCCTTGCTGTCTGCGCACCTCCATTCTGGTGACTATAGGGGTGCCTGAGCTAGTGGGCACCCCAGCCCCACCATCAGAGGGTTCTACTACACATGCACACAGATCTCCTCAAAATTTAAAGAGACAGTTTCCAATTAAAACCAAACGGCCACAGACAACCCTGAACTGTTTCCAACTAGAAAAAAGGCCTGAACGGGGATTGTGGAGCGGGACAAGCAGACAAAAAAGGAAATAGGCCGAAAATTAAATCCTAAGTTACATCAAAA
>NW_006408520.1:5534453-5553376 GCF_000296735.1 Chrysochloris asiatica
GTTGAATGTGAAACTGATGATGTGCCCTGTAAACTTTCACTCAATCCACAATAAAAACCTTAAATTAAAACAATAATAATAATTGTTTCATGGAAAAAAGAAAATACAATGGTTGTATCACACATTTATTCAGCTTGCAAATTAAACTGTACATGCTCAGAAAAGAACATACAGTAGTATGCTATTTTCATTTAGAGTCCTGTGTGGCACCATAGGATGAGTACTCGACCTCAAGGTCTGTTTGAACTGCAAAATTAGTGGTTCAAACTCACCAGTTACTCCTCAGAAACACTATACAGAGTCACTATGAGTCAAAACCAACTCGACAGCACTTGATGACAACAACATGGTATATTTTGAACTGTTAATATACAGACTTCTTCTGGGGCTTCTTCACCTCCCCAAGTACCTTCCAACTTGTACTTGTTTTGAGTCACTCATTGCAAAACCAGAAGCAAATGCTATAAATCCCAACCATTAAACATAATTGCTGTTCTGGGACATAAAGATTCAGATGCATTCTTTCAAATAAAGGTTTTCCTCTGAGGTACTGTGTAAAAAGACAATAGGTTAAAGAAGGGAAATTTTGCCAGGAATCACAAGGACAAAAGAGCAAAAGAGGAAACAACTTAGGTAGCAGGAAATTTCCTTCACCCTCAGCAATAGAAGTTGAGGCAATTCTCATTTTCATCCAGGCAGGACTCCAATCACACATAGAAAACCTGTCATCTTTTTTTTCCAAAATAAATTTATTGGCTCATTCAATGGGACAGTGACTGCCGCACAGCATTTAAGTTTCTGAAGATCACACATTTGATCACAGCAACAAAGAAAAATACTAAGGTTTTGGCTCATTATAGCCATTTTCACTACAGCTATAGGCTTGGTTACGAGTCGGGCTGCCAACCTCAAGGTCAGCAGTTTGAAACTACCAGCAGTTTTGCGGGAGAAAGATGAGGCTTTCTGCTCCCATAAAGATTTACAGCCTTGGAAACCCTGTGCAGGGTCGCTATGAGTCGGAACCGACTCCATGGTACTTAACAACAACGCAGGCACAACAAGAATTCTGTATTCCACACTACCACTGGTGAGAGTTTCACTGAAAGTTATGCCTATTTGTCTAGGTATGTTTCATTGTTGTTGTTAGGTGCCATTGAGTTATTACCTATTACTTAATCCCTAACTGAGTATCACTATTTTAAATTTCTGTTACAGCATACCTAATTCTAATTCTCTATTTGTTAAGATGATGCCAAAAGCTGTAGCAAATAAACTCCCTAAATTCACTGGTTTCAATTGATAGAATGTGTTGTCCTCATGTAACAATAGTGAGTGCATGATCAGGTGGACAGATCAACCCTCTTCTATACAGGCAGAATAATGGCCCTCTGAGGATGTCCACATCCTGATATCTGAAAACTGTATAGATGACACCTTTGCAAAACAAAGACTTTTCAGATCAGGTTAGGAATTTTAAAATGAGACAAGTCTCCTAAATCATCAGTGTGGACCCTCTGTAGTCACAAAGGACCGTCTAACAGAGAGGACGGAGGATCAAAGTTCAAGAAAGAACTGTGACAATGAAAGCAGAGATTGCATTGAATCAGGTTGGCTCTAAAAGGTGGAAAAGTCAAAGAAAGGATTCTCTCCTACAGTCTAAGAAGAAATGCAGCCCTAATGACCTATTCAGACTTCCGACCTCTATAAATAATGGACATGAAGACATGAAGCATGAATATTGGAGGTAAGCAGGCCATTCCTTCCACAAAACAATACTACAAATAGGATGATTAAGTGAAACTTTATGTTCTGAGTGGTGAGCTATCCAACTCCTTTCCCTCAATAGGCTCCAAGAACACTAGCAGTCAGGCTTGTACTTCCCAGATACTTACAGATTGGAGGAGTCTCTTTCATAGGAACTGAGCAGCCCAAGAAAACACTGATATGAAAAAAAAATAATGTTTGGTAAAGTGGAGGGTCACCAAAATATGGGGAAACCCCTCAATGAAATGTAGTGACACAATAGCAGCAAATACGGGCTGAAATGTAACAATTGTGGTGATCGTGCAGGATCATGCAGTCATTTGTTTCATTGTGCATAGTGTTGCTAAGAGTTGGAAACAACTCAGTAACATTTCAAAACAACAACAATAGTTCCTATGTCTTGAAAACTAAGAAAATATATGCAATTCATGAACTAAAAGCTTTTTTAAAAAGTGAGAACGTAAAAGGAAAGAGCATTTATAAATTAAAAATATGACAACAACATTTAAAATCATTAATTACAAAAGGCTAAAAGATTACATTTCCTTTATCATAAAAGTAAAACTAAAAGCAGAATTAAAAAACTGGAGAGTAAGAATGAGTGCTCAATGAGTAATGACAAAGATAGCGGTATTCATCAAATACTCTGTTTGTTCAACTACATTTCCCAAGATAATGGAAAGGCTACTATGGGAAATGTAGTTGAACAAGCAGAATATTTGGGATTAGTAAAATGGGCCCAGCCATCGTTTCTGAAAGGTTGCAGCCTTGGAAACACTGTGGTGTACAGTACTAGTATGCACCATGGGGTCTCCATGAGTTGGAATTGAACTCAACAACAACAAGCAAAACAGAGAGTCATATGACCAGTTACTACCAATGGAGTGTGAGCAGAAGTGACATGTGCCACATTCAGGTTGTGGTAGTTAGAAGCTTAGGCAAAATGCTCTGCTTTCTTCCCTGTCATGGTGAACCTCTACATCAAGATGACAGAGCTTTCATCAGCCTGGGTAACTGAGTAGCCATGTGAAAAAGAACCAACTACCCAACTCATTTTGAACAAGAACAAGAAACAAACATTCACTGGATTAAACCACTAAAACTTCACAAATGAAATTTATCATGCGGAATCTGGCCTATACAAAGATACTCCAGGAGATTCAACATCTGACAAACAGAAGTTTCAGAACAAGAGTACTGGGAAAATTACTAGACTTTTAAAATAAAACTTTGTGGTTCCAGTTTACTTTAAAAATAATATATACATGCTCATATTGATTTGATAAACATTTTGAACATATTCAATAAGATGATTTAAGATTCCGATTTATTTAATATCAATACTAAGCAGTATTTGTAAGAGAGTAGGAAAATGGGCACAGTGATGCATTATTGATGTAAGCATAAATCAACACGGCCTTTTAAGAAAGCAATTTGGCAGAGTCTCCCAAAATTTTAAATTTACACACATTTTGTTGCATCAAGTTCATTTCTAAGTGTCTTCAGAAGAATTCACACAAATGTGTCCCTATACTAGAATGGTCATAAAATCATCCCTTATGATAACATAAAGTAAGAAATAGTCCAAATAGCAGCTGGAAATAGTTACATAAAGTTTATATTTACTCATAGCTATATAGGATACTATGAAAGTGTGTGTTTTACAAAGTAAATATACCTATAGTAATACGAAAAGATGTCCACAATAAATTGTTGAATTAAAAAGGCAAGATACAGAGCAATATAGATAGTATGATGTTTCATTTATGCAACTAAAAATAGAAAGAGAATCTGGACATGTGAATGTGTGTGTGTGCTGACAGCAATTTTAAAAAAAATGTAACAAATATTTAACATCTTTCCCCATTTCTACATTCCTCTAAAAGTAAAGAGC
This sequence comes from Chrysochloris asiatica, assembly GCF_000296735.1. NCBI lineage: Eukaryota > Metazoa > Chordata > Mammalia > Afrosoricida > Chrysochloridae > Chrysochloris > Chrysochloris asiatica. The sequence goes on from NW_006408520.1 coordinate 5,538,112, forward strand.
TCCGGTTGCTCATTTACTTCCAGGATTCCTCTTTGTTATGCAGAATCCAGCTCTTGCAAGGAAGAGAAACATTAAAAAGAGTAAAATTGATTGATATCTAAGAGAACCAAGTCTGATTTGAATGAAAATTTAGGAAAGCTTGGAGTTTTTAAAGTGTTGCTACAGATGTAAGTGATATTGACAATTGAGTCTTGGGGCTTTTAAAACAAGTTTTCCGGTGTATTGGAAACAATCTCCCATTGGACATTTTTGTGGGGAGACTTGGATAAGTTTTACATTGTTTTCAATTATTTTTTGCCTGTAGGTTTTTTTTTGTTTTTTTTTTCATGTGACTATATTAACGAGCATCTGAGTATATAAAGGTTACAATTGTACTTATAGACAGAAAATAATAGATACACACAGTTAACAATTTACAAAAGCATAAATTTTTGTTTAGAAAAATATATTAAAGATTTGATATTCAACTGTTAACAATAGTTACCGCCATATATTTGGAACATATGATAGAAAGTGGAAGATATGATAAGGGGACTTTTTAATACACTTATATGAATTGTTAATAATAAAATTTTTATCTGAAACAAATGAAAAACAAAACAAATATAAGATATCACCTCTTAAAAAATATATTTGTGCATTTATGGCTGTTAAGTGAAACTGTACCTTGTAGTTAACTTGATTTTTTTTTTATTTCAAATCCCTCATAGTCAATAGACTGTTCTGATATGAATATACAGATCACAGTAACCCTTCAACTAAAACATGGAAGTAATTGACACAACGATGTTTTCTAAGCTTGACATAAGTATTCAACTCCCCTATTCAATTTTCATTGAATATAGATACACATGACTAAGAGCTCAGTTTTCAACAAGAATTTTATTTTCTTTAGAAAGCTCGTTCTGGACCTGTATAGTCTTCTACTCTCTAAATGAATATTCAAAGAAAACACTTTCCTTTTGTGTTGGCAGATCTTTTCATGTAAAGGCCAGAGGAAAAGGACTGGTGTTAAATGAATTTAGACAAAGTAACACTATGTAGACACTTACTATTTTTAAAGTAGTAAAGGTTTAAATCTAACAATAATGGTTGTTCAATAATAAAGACCTGCTCTCCAAATGCATTTATACAGAAAAAGGTATGAGAATAGAACTATAGATGAAAAAAATGAACTCCAGTGCCATTTTGCAAATATGCTGGTAAATATCGCTCACATTCTCTCTGTTCAGATCCAAAAGACAAAGCCTAGGATTCTTTGATTGATTGATTGATTGATTGATTTTTATTCATTTATTTATTTTGAGGTGGGGGAGGATACATTTATCTATTTGCTTGTTTGTTTATGAATTGATTGAAGATTTACAGAACAAAACCATTTTACTTTCAACCATCCATACATATTCTGTTTCATTGCAATTCTCACAATGTAGCAGCATTTGTCCCAGTCCACTTCTATGTTTCCCATTTCCATTCCTCACTCTTTCCTAACTTTTCTGCCTTCTAACCTTTATCGTCTGGCAAAAGCGCTGTCTTTATTTAAATCTCAAATGACTGATTATTATTATGCCTCACCAATGTTCTTGTTCACCTTATAGACATGTTGATGGTTTGGTTGAAAATTGAATCATTGGAGTGAGTTCAGTTCCAGGCCTGAAGGGTGACTAATGACCATCATTTCAGGGTTTCTACCAGTCTATAGCCTACCAGTAACCCTGGTCTTTTTAATAATTTAGATTTTTGTTTCATAGTTTTTTCCCACTCTTTTCAGTATCTTCTAAGGTGATCAGTCAATAGTGGTGGCCACTATTAACTAGTCTCGAGTCAATGGAAGCGAGGTTCATGTGGCCCATTAGAGGATGGAACTAGTTACTACTATATGTCTTTGATTTTCTTCACTTTTCTTTGCTCTAGACTGGGAAAGACCATTAGTTGCAGCTTTGTTGCTGTTAAGTGCTGTTGAGTCGCTTCCAACCCATAGCAACCCTGTACAGGGTTTCCGAGGCTGTAAATCTTAATGGGAGCAGAAAGCCTCATCTTTCTCCTGTGGAGAAGCTGGTAGTTTCGAACTGCTGACCTTGCGATTCACAGCCCGATTTGTAAACACTACGCTACCAGAGCTCCTTAGACAGTTACAAACTTTTAAAACATAAGCATTATTCACCAAAGTAGAATGTAAAATATTGTCTTTGTAGATTATGTTATGCCACTTGCTTGGTGTCCCCTTTACTATAGTCCTGAGCTTCCAGATAAAGAGCCCTTGATTGCTAACATTGGAAAATCCACTTAAGCATTTCTTAGAATTTCCATAGTTCTAAACTTGGTGGTGGTGATGTGCCATGGAGTCAGTTCCAACCCATACCAACTCTGCATAGAGTTTCCAAGGCTGTAAATCTTTATCATAGCAGAAACCCTCCTCTTTCTCCCACAGAACAGCTGGTAGTTTTGAACTGCTGACCCTGTGGTTAATAGCCTGATTTGTAACCACAGTGCTACCAGAGCTCCTTACTCCTTTAAAAGGCAATGATGCTGTTGTTAAGTGCCATTAAGTCAGTTCTGACTAATAGTAAACTTGTATAGTGTTTCCAAGGAGCAGCTGGTAAAGGGAAAACAAAAACAAAATCCCTTTCAATTGCATCAGGCCAGATTTAGAAAAGTGGCTTTGAAAACAATAAACACCAGATAACTACAAATTCCACCACACATCTTTCAGTTTATCTATAGTGATGGCCTGTGTGTGCTGTGATGCTGAAAGATATGCCATAAGTATTTTAAATGCCAGGAGCATCACCCAGGGTAGATAATTTTCACCTGAACTTCTAAATGAAGACAGACTAGGAAAAAGGAGAGATGGATGACTTCAGAAAACCTTATGAATAGCAATGAACACAGCACCATAATATTGATATTTAAACATTATGAATTAGCCAGAATATTATCAGATATAATGCCAGAAGATGAGCCGCTCAGTTTGGAAGACACTCAAAAAACTACTTGGGAAGAGCTGTCTCCACAAATGGAGTTACCGCTAATGACAAGAATGGTGTAAAGCTTTTGGGACCTTCATTTGCTGATGAAAAACAACTTAAAATGAGGAGAAACCACCGTAAAATCCATTAACAATCAGAATACAGAATGTATGAAGTATGAATCTAGGAAAATGGGAAGTTTCCAAAAATGAAATGGAACCAATAAAGATTTATATCCAGGCATTAGTTAGTGAGCTGAAATGGACTGATAGTGGCCATTTTGAATCTGATAATCACATGGTTCACTATGCTAGGAATGACAAATTGAAAAGAAATGGCATTGCATTCATTGTCAAAAGAACATTTCAAGATCTATCTTGAGTATAATGCTGACAGGACAATGTAACTATGCCTACAAGGAAGACCAGCTAATACCATTATTGTTCAAATTTATGCACCAACCACTAATGCCAATAATGATGAAACTGATCAAAAATGCAATCAAGATGTATTGATAATTACTGGTGAACGGAAACGAAGAGGAAGGATCAGTCTTTGAAAAACATGACCTTGGTGAGATAAACGATGCTGGAGCTCTCATGATAGAATTTTGCAAGACCAATGTCTTATTCAAGGAGCTCGGGTAACGTAATGATTATGAGTCAGTCAGTTAACCTCACAGTCAGCAGTTCAAAACTACCAGGCGTTCCGTGGGAGAAAGATGAGGATTTCTCCTCTCATAAAGATTTACAGCCTCGGGTCACTATGAGTTGGAACCAACTCCACGGCACATCACCACCAACAATGACTTCTTCATTGCAGATACATTTTTTCTCTCTTTTTGTTTTGATGTACACAAAAATATGTATTTGTTTAAATGAACAAAAGGCACATTTTGCAAGCCAGCTTCCTGCCCGTTGGCAGACAGCCTTTCTCATTCCATGGGTCTGGAGTCCTCAGCTGCTCTATTTCTCTATGCCAACACTTCTGCCACCATTTCTGGTGTCACTGCTTCTCTGGTTAGAATCCCACGCTCAGCTCATGCTCTTCCCTCTTGAAGGTCCTAGTGTTCTCAGTTCCTGGAATGTAAGATTAACTACTCCCCCCTTTTTTGTGTCATATCTTCTATCTTTACAGTTGTGACTATCATAATTACTCACTTTTGAATTAAGTGACCATCACAATTACTTACTTTTTAATCAAAAGAATGTTATCCCTATCATCCCCCATACCCTTTCACCAGACCTATCTGGGAAAAAGGAAAGCTATTCGGTGGGTATTCTACCTTATCCCTGTTGCTCTGAGATTAAACATACTCTTTAAAACTTGTAATTCAGGTACTTCGTGCCTTTATTTGTTGTTGTTGCTGTTGTTAAGTGTCGTCGAGTCGGTTCCGACCCATAGCGACCCTGAACAGGGTTTCCGAGGCTGTAAATCTTTATGGGAGCAGAAAGCCTCATCTTTCTCCCATGGAGCAAGCTGGTAGTTTCAAACTGCTGACCTTGCGGTTTGAAGCCCAATTAGTAACCACTATGCTACCAGAGCTCCTTATAGTGCCCCCATTTTTGGTAGCCAATGTCTAAATTGCCAGTCCCTATCAATCCTGTGTACTGAGGGGATAGGCTTGATCCTTGGTATGAAGGTTCCTTCCCTCTTGATTGAAATTTTGAGCAACTACAATCAATAAGCAAAGTTCAAGTTAATCAAATTGTAGCAATTTACACTCACTTCCTATAACAAATGTCTTTATGTTCCTCTAGTTGAGTTCTGATCAGCAAACCATCCAAACTAGGTCAAATGGATACTATCTGCAAGTTTGGGCATTCTTGTGCACCTCCCCCATTTCTTATTAGCTGGATGCTTCACTTTCAGCTCTACTCCCCAGTGGCTAGGTCACTGCAACCAGCCCTTCCTCTTCTCAAGGTTGATGGGTGTCCATGGAACATGGTGGAACTCTGTCCATGACTTCACTGCTTCCTTTCCCCCATTTCCATTCACAAATAAACCAAGGCAGTCATCAGCAAGCTTACAAGCGTATGCATTTGTTCCCTTTAAGTTTCAGTGTTAGAAGGGGTTTTATCTTGATAGACTGCCTTTCTTGCCTAGATGGCTCCTAGGTGAACAGTTTGCTTGTTCTTTTGTTCTTCTAACAGTCAAAAGTCTGTTTTGTTTTGTTTTTCCTTGCTGGCTTTTCTTTCAAGAAATATCTTCTGTTCCTTTCAAGTTGGAATATTCCACTTCAGTGGAATTTCACTTTAGGTGAAATCCTGGATAGGGCCCAAGATTTCACCTAAGGCACCATACTTGACAAAGCCTTAACAAGAAGCATATTCCACTGGGCAAATTCTAGTAACCCTTTTAGCTAATCCAGTAAATTATAGGCTGAAGGCGGATTTACAAGCTTTCTGTAATCATGTTTCCCAGTATTCTTTTTTTATCCCACTTAGATATTTATTTAACAATAGTAAGCAACGGAAGCCAGCATCTACAAGACAATCAAACACCTAACATTATTCCCCGTCTGTCTTTTACCCATTCAGGCTATGCCTCTATCTCTGTATCCCAGAGCTCTGTTGTTCCAAGGTTAAGAATAAAGCTTTATTCCATTTAACCCATGCAAATCACTCTGAGTCTTCTGCTATCTTCCTTGTTCTTCCCCTTCCTCCCCCTTCTTCTGTATTGCCCTCACCTTCCCTGTGCATTGCACTCCCCATCACCAGAGCTATCAAGTGTCTTTCCCCTGACCTGTGTGTTACTGTTCCCTCCCTTCCACCCCGGTGACTATCAAAGAATTTTTTTTTAGTATGCAAATCTTTTCTTAAGCATTTACAGTAATGGTCTTATGTAATATTTGTCCTTTTGTGACTGACGATTTTCACTCAACATAGTATCCTCAAGGTTGATTCATGTTATGAGGTGTTTTGCAACTTCATAATTATTCTTCAAGGTAGCATAGTATTCCATTGTATGTATGTACCAAAGTTTGTTTACCCATTCTCTCATTGATGGACATTTAGCCTGTCTCTATCTTTTTGCTATTACGAATAGTGCTGCGATAAACACGGGTGTACATGTGTATATCTACTCAAGTTCTGGCTCATATTTCTTGCGGATATATACCAAGTAGAGGAATTGCTTGATCATAAGATATTTCTAGTTCCAATTTTCTGAGGTAGCCCTATACCATTTTCCCTAGTGATTGAACCATTTTATTTTTACTCCCACCAGCAGTGTAGGACGGTCCCCAGTCTCTCCCTACCCTCACCAGCATTTATTGTCTTCTGTTTTTTTGAATTTTGTTGTTATTGTTGGTATGAGATAATATTTCATTTTTGCTTTGATTTACATCTATCTAATGGCTAATGTCTCTCATACTTTAGACATATTGTCAGGAGGGACCAGTCACTGGAGAAGGATATCATGGTTGGTAAGGTGAAGGGTCAGAGAAACAGAGGAAGACCCCCCAACGAGATGGATTAGCCAAGTGGCAGCATCGATGGGTTCAAGCATGGGGACAGTAGTGAGGTTGGCCCAGGATCAGGCAGTGTTTCATTCTACTGTGCATAGGTCACTATGAGTTGGTCCTGACTCAATGGCACCTAATAACAACAACAACAAATGGCTAAAGGTCATGAACACTTCTTCATATGTTTGTTGGCTGCGTTAATGACTTCCTTGGTGAAGTGTATGTTCATGTCCTGTGCCCATTAAAAAAATTTTTTTTTTCTTTTTCTTGTACAGGTATTGTAGTTTCCTAAAAATTCTAGAGATTAGTTCCTTGTCTGACATGCCATTGCATACATTTTTTTTTTTCCCAGTCTGTGGGCTCCCTTTTTACTCTTTTGGTGAAATTTTTGATGCATGTAAGTATCTAGTTTTTACTAAGTCCCAGTCATGTATTTTTTCTTGTATTGTTTGTGCAGTTTTTGCAATGTTTGGTAGTCTATGTGTGCCCTGTATTGTTGTTGTTCTTGTTAGGTGCCATTGAGTCGGTACCGACTAATGCACAATAGAATTAAACACTGTCCAATTCTGGGCCTATCTCACTATTGTTGCCATGCTTGAACCCATTGATGCTGCCACTTTGTTAATTCATCTCACTGGGAGTCTTCCTCTTTTTCTCTGACTTTCCATCTTACCAAACATGATATCCTTTTCCAGTGACTGGTCCCTCCTGACAATATATCTGAAGCATGAGAGACGAACTTTGCCCATCATGGCCTCGAAGGAGCACACTGGCTGCACTTTTCCTAATACAGATCTGTTTGTTCTTTTGGCAGCCCACGGCACATTCAATATCCTCCTCTAACACAATATCTCAAAAGCATCAATTCTTCTGCGGTCTTCCTTCATTGTCCAGCTTTCATATGCATATGAGGTTATTGAAAATACCATGCACCAGTAATAACCTAAACTTTTATAGCTTCAAATAAAGATATATATGAAATATGTCCCTGAACTCCAGCTGTGCAACAAAATTAAATACCATTCATATCTCTGATCAAGAGACAGAACTTATATGGAAATTTGAACAGGGAACGTTTAAGTATTTATTTATTTCAATAAAGGATTTGTTATTAAGAAACAAATAAATATGCAAAGAATGGAGGAAGAACAGATAAAAGGAGCAGATAAAACCCTTAAGACTGAGAAAGCTAGAGCCCCAAGGAAAAAGCTAAGATCCAGACCTCACTGGTGAGGATGAAGTTGTGGCTCACTACATTGAGGTGCTATGTCAGTAGAACTTGCTTGAAATTGACCCTCTGGAGTGAAGGGGAAGCCATTCAGAAGCTATTGTCTCACTGATGGTTCTTCTATGAAGTTATCTGAAGAATTATCAAGAGAAACCATTGGCCTTTATTGTTGTTGTTGTTATGTGTCATGGAGTCGGTTCTGACTCATAGCGACCCTGTACAGTGTTTCCGAGACTGTAAGTCTTTACAGGAGCAGAAAGCCTCATCTTTCTCCCAAGGAATGGCTGGTAGTTTCGAACTGCTGACCTTGTGGTTCACAAAGTTAGAAAAGCTGTTCCACTGAAGGAGTCAGACACTAGGGAGTTTGTACATTCCACAAGATTCAGATTTTTGAAAAGCCATGTGTACTAGACCATTTGCAATTAAATTGACTACAACTTATGGTGACCCTATGTGAGAGTAAAATTGTGTTCCATACAGTTTTCAATGTTTTATTTTTGGAAATGGATCATAAGGCCTTTTTACTAAGACTCTTCTGGGTAGATCTGAACATTAACTGTTTGGATCACCCAGGGACTCTGCCATGTAAAACTACAAAAGCTAGAGAAGAGCACATAAGCATCTACATGATAAACTTCTCTCTCCTTCACTGTCTCTTCAGTGTCCTTGACTAACAAAACATCATGCCCTCTCACAAACAGGGACCAGCTGAACTATTGCAGAGCAGGTGCTGAAGGGACATTTGGATCTAAAAGACAATAAATTAATCATTGTCGTACCATTCTTTCCACTACTCATTTGTCAGTTTGTCATACAATGGTGACGTGTATTGCTGTGATGTTGAAGCAATGCCACTGGTATTTTAAATACCAGCAAGGTCAATCATAGTGAACAGGTTACAGCAGAGGTTCTAGATTAAAACAGACTAGGAAGAAGGAAAGGAGGCCTTCCTTTTTTGATGAGGCACAGCTCAAAATGAGAATAAACAGCTGCAACCATCCATTAATAATCAGAAGGTAGAATGTACAAAGCGTGAATCTAGAAAAACTGGAATTCATCAGAAATAGATGGAATGCATAAAGATCAATAGGCTAGGCATTAGTGAGTTGAAATGGACTGGCAGAAGCCATTCTGAATTAAACAATCAAGTGGTTTACTATGCCTGCAACAACAAAATGAAGTGGAATGGCATCACATTCATCATTGAAAATAGCATTTCAAGGTCTATTCCAAAGTATAATGCTGCCTCTAAAAGGTTAATAAGGAGCTCTGGTAGTGTAGTGGTTACGAATCGGGCTGCTAACCTCAGCGTCAGCAGTTTGAAACTACCAACTGTTCCACAGGAGAAAGATGAGGCTCTCTGCTACCATAAAGATTTATAGCCTCAGAAACCTGTATAGCATCATTATGAGTCGGAACCGACTCCACGGCACAGAACAACAACAACAAAAGGTTAATATCCATACACCTACAAAGAAGATCAGTGAATAAAAATATTATTCAATTTATATGCCAACTGCTAAAGCCAATGATAATGAAATTGAAGAATTCTATCAATTTCTTCAGTCTTAAATTGATACAATCAAGATGCATTGATAATTACTGGTGACTGGAATACAAAAGTTGGAAAGAAAGTGGAAAGATCAGTAGCTAGAAAATACTTCAGCTTTGGTAATAGAAATGAAACTGGAGCTCTCATGATAGAATTTTGCAAGACCAAAGACTTACTCATTTCAAGTACCTATTATCACCAACATAAATAGTGAATGTATACAGGACCTCACCAGACAGGATGCGCAAAAATCAAATTGACTTCGTATGTGGAAAGAGACAATGGTGAAACTCCATAATATCAACTAAAACAAGGTCAGGGAGTAACTTTTTGAATAACCACCAATTGCTCCTATGCAAGTTCATACTGAAGCTGAAGAAAATTAAAGCAAGTCTTGGCAAAAACCAGGGCTCAAGATATTGACAAAATAAAATCTGAAACCTTACAACAAACCATTGCAGTGCTAGAGGTACTCACTCAACCATACCAAAAAATATGGAAGATGGCTACCTGATCAATCAGTTGGAAGAGATCCACATTTGTGCCCGCCCCAAAGAAACGTGACTCAACAGAGTGCTAAAATCATCAAACAATTTCACTAGTATCACATACAAGTAAATTTTGCTAAAGATTACTCAAAACCAGTTGCAGCCATACTGGTGAGAGGTATACACCATAGACTGGTCAATAATTCAGAACGGAAAGATAGCATTTGCCTAAGGACAAAATTCAAAAAGGTTGGGAAAGAAGATGTAAACAAGAATCACAGAGAGGAAGTAGGATAAGTGACATTATAATGAGGGGTTTGCAGTCACTGCAATGAAACCAACTTTGTGGTTTGTTGAATGGAAAGCAGATGATCTGCTCTGTAATCTTCACTCAATTCACAATAAAATGTTAAAACAAAAGAACAATAACAACAACAATAACAAAAATTGGTCGCAGTAGTACGCTGACAGGGAGGTGCAGAGATTCAATCAGGATTCAGAAGAGGATGTGGAATGCTGACATCAGATAGATGGATCTTGGTTGAAAACAGAGAATATCAGAAAGAGGCTTCTTTGTGCTTTTTTAACTATCCAAAAGCATTTGATGGTGTGGATCATAACAAACTATAGATAACATTGTGAAAAATGGGAATTCCAGAGCACTTACTTGTGCTGTGAGACAGCTGTACATAGAGCAAGAAGCGGTCATTAAAACATAACAAAAGGATATGAATAATTCAAAATCAGGAAAGGTGTGCACCATATTTTTCCATCTGTATGCTGAGAAATAATCAAAGAAAATGGATTATATGATGATCATGGCATGAGAATTGGAAGAAGACTCATTAATAACCTGTGATATGTAGATGACACAACCTTGCTTGCTGGAAGCAAAGAGGACTTGAATTACTTACTGATGACAATCAAAGAATGCAGTCTTCAGTATGGATTGCACATCAATATAAAGAAAATGAAAATCTTCACAACTGGGCCAATAAATAACATCATGATAAACAGAGAAAAGATAGAAGTTGTCAAATACTTATTCTACTCTGATTCACAATCAAAGTTCATGGAAGTAGCAATCAAGAAATCAAATGATGGAGGACGTCCCCATCCTCCTGACTGCTGGCTTTCTATTAATAAAGCCTGGATTGGATCTCTTCTGATCTCTATAGTTGGCTACAGTATATGTCAAATCCTCGTTTCATTTGGCAACATTTCTGATGACTACGAAGGGGCCTCACGGACTTCCCGTGTCCCCAATATTAGAAAGAAACTGCAAAAATCTGATGGGTCCATCAACATGAATCTATCCTAGTTGATTGACACAGGCTTCAAGGTATTTAACAGCAGAGAGCAGAAGAAGTCTCAGGTCGTTACTATTTTCCTAAAGACCACTAGAGGTCTGCTTCCTTCCCTACAGGTAACCTGCACCCCTTCTAGCCTAGAGATCGTGTCCTGCTCAAAACATGGAAAGATGGACCTGACTCCCAGTTAGAGGAGAAGTGAACTAGGCCTGGAAGATTCTGCTGCCACCTCCACTGCTGTCAACCTCGTGGGCCTCAAGACCTGGACTTACCACACAGGAGTCAAGAAAAATCATGGACAACAATGGGTCATAAATTCTTCCTTCGATCTCAAGCTGTGATTAAAGCTGTGTTAATCTTCTTTCTCCTACTATGGTTTGAACACTCAGTCCAACTGAGCATGTGACCCCACCCCTTTTTATAGTGCTTGCTGTGGTTCTGACCCAAAGTATAAAAATCAACAGATTTGCCTGTACAATGGTAAAAACCCTTAGTGTCACCTCCCAGACAATCACTGCCCTAAGTGTAAGGGCTTCTTTACAGCAGATAATTAAAGTTAGTTGTCACTGTTACCTAATATAAAGTGGTTACTCAGGAGCTCTGGTAGCATAGTGGTTACGAATCGGGCTGCGAACCTTAAGTCAGTGGTTCGAAACTACCAGTCACTCCGCAGTAGAAAGATGAGGCTTTCTACTCCCATAAGGATTTACACCCTCGGAAACCCTGTACAGGGTCGCTATGGGTCAGAACCGACTCAAAGGCACTTAACAACAACAACAACAACAACAACATGTTAATAATGAGGGTCAAAGATTGTATGTGATGGGAATTTTGTATATTACTGTGTTTAATGTGTACCTTACTATATTGCTTTTTGTAAAACTTGCTGTTTTTCATAACCTAAACTTAGTTCTTTTAATTCAAGAAATACTGCCTGGAATCAAAGTAATTATTTTCATTTGAAGCAGAGTCATAGAAATGAAATCTAAAAATAAAAGTGGAGAATGATAGCATGGATCTACTGAACTAAACAAAATGTAATCTTAGTCAATAGGTCTCAGATGAGGACTCTGCATATAAAAAAGTTTAAAAATAACTGAGATGAACTTATGGTCTTAGAAGGAGAACAGGACAAGGACAATAGGATGTGCTTAAACCTACCCAGATGGTTGGTTATATGCCGTGGAGTTAGTTCCAACTCCCAGTGACCCTGTACAGGGTGTCCAAGGCTGTAAATCTTTATGGGAGCAGAAAGCCTCATCTTTCTCCCATGGAACATTTGGTAGTTTCGAACTGCAGCCCAATTCATAACCACTACAATACCAGAGGACTGGTGTGGTGCTTTGGGTAAATGCGCCAGACTGCAAAGCCATTTGAACTGAAAGGTTCAAGATCACCAGCTGCTCTTCAGAAACCCTATAAAGAGTCGCTATGGGTCAGAATCGATTCAATGGCACTAAACAACAGCAAAACCCACTCAGATAGTTATCTTAGGAATTAAGCAGCTGTGGCCCTAAAGGTAGACTGTTTGAGGAAGTTTATTGCCTTATTGTTTCATTTTCAAAAAATGCTATGTTGTTTGTTGTTAGGTGCCATCGAGTCTGTACTGACCCACAGCCACCTCATGCACAGCAGAACAAAATACTACCCGATCCTGGGCCAACCTCACTATTGTTGCCATGCTTGAGTCCATCGATGCTGCCACTTGGCCAATCCATCTCATTGGGGGTCTCCTCTTTTCCTCTGACCCTCCACCCTACCAAACATGATATCCATTTCCAGCGACTGCTCCCTCCTGATATTATGTCCAAAGTATGAGAGATGAAGTTTGGCCACCTTGGCCTCTAAGGAGCACTCTGGCAGCACTTCTTCCAAAATGGGTGTATTGGCTCTTTTGGAAGCCCATGGCACTTTCAATAGTGTCCTCCAACACCATAACTCAAAAGCATCAATTCTTCTACGGTCTTCCTTATTCACTATCCAACTTTCGCATGCATATGAGGTTATTGAAAACACCATGGCTTGGGTCAGGTGCACCTTATTCTTCAAGCTGACAGCTTTGCTCTTCAACACTTTAAAAGGGTCTTGTGCAGCAGATTTGCCTAATGCAATATGTCATTTGATCTCTTGACTGCTGCTTCCATGAGTGTTGATAGTTGATCTGGGAAGAATGAAGTCTTGACAACTTCAATCTTTTCTCTGTTGGTAAGAATGTTGTTTATTGGTCCAGTGGTGAAGATTTTTCTTTTCTTTACATTGGAACTCAGTCAATGGGTAGCAGAGTTCAGAACAGAACAAAATTACAGCAATAAAATCAGAGTACCTGTGAGGCCAACCAAATATCAAACTATTAACAAGTCAAAGAAGGGAAAAATATAGGAACAGAGATCCAGGTGATGAGGAGGTCGAGTAGATGGCAGGATACAATAAATTGTCTTAAACAGAGGGAAAACTTAACAGACTATAGGGTAACCCCAAAGAAAATTAATACTTCATAACTTACCATGAAAATGAAAATCCAAGCAGAACAAGGAAACATTAAAACTATGAAGAAACCAACAAGAAATAGCACAAAAACATGAATGCAAAACAAGAAGGCATGAAGAACAAGGAAAAAATAGCACCACAAAAAAAATTTAACATAATGACAGCAATTAATCCATACCAATCAATAATTACATTGAATGTCAATGGATTAAACGCACCAGTGAAGAGACAGAGAGTGAATGAATGGATAAGAAAATAAGACCCTTCAATATGCTGCCTGCAAGAGACACAGTTTACACACAAAGACAAAAACAGACTAAAAGTTAAAAGATGGAAAATAATATACCAAGCTAAAAGCAATAAAAAAAACAAGCAGGAGTGGCGATATTAATCTCTGATAAAATAAACTTTAAGGCAAAAACCAGCATAAGAGATTAAAAAAAGACACTATCTCAAGATTAAAGGATCAATTGAGCAAGATGGCATAACCATAATTAACATCTACATTACAAATGAAAGAACACCAAGGTATATAAAGTAAACCCTACTAGAATTGAAGAAAGAAATAGATAAATCTACATTTATAGTGAGAGATTTTAATATGCCACTTTTGATAAAGGATAAACCAACCAGAAAGAAACACGACAAAGCTACAGAGGAATTAAAGGGCACAATCAACCAACTTGACCTCATAGACATATACAGAACATTCAACCCAACAACAGCACAAGATACATTCTTTTTCAGTGCACATGAAACATTCTGCAGAATGGACCAAGTGTTAGGTTACAAAGCAAGCCTCCATAAATTTACAAACATCAAAATACTACAAAGCATCTTTTCAGACCACAATGCCATAAAATTAAAAATCAACAATAAGAAGACCAAGGAAATAAAGTTTAATACATGGAGACTGAATAACACCCTACTGAAGAGTGACTACATAATAGAAGAAATTAAATGAGAATTCAGAAAGTTCATAGTAACAAACGAGAATGAAAACACAATATACAAAAATCTTTGAGATACGGTGAAAGTAGTGCTGAGAGGACAACTTATTGCAATAAATGGGCACATCCAAAAAGAAGAAAAATCAAAATTAGCACATCAGCTCAGCATCTCCAGAAACTAGAAACATACTAACAGAGGGAACCTACAGTCACCAAGAGAAAAGAAATAATAAAGATCAGAGCAGAAATAAATGAGAAAAACTATAGAAAGAATCAACAGGACAAGAAGCAGGTTCTTTGAAAGGATTAATAACATAGATAAACCATTGGCAAACCTAAAAAAAAAAAAACAGAGGAAGACACAAATAACATGCATTGGAAACCACATGGGTGATGTCACAATGGAACCAAAGAAAATCAAAAGGATAATAACAGAAGACTATGAAGAGTTGTACTCCAACAAATTTGAAAACTTAGAAGAGATGGATACATTTTAAGAAAAACACAACCTACCTAAACTTACACAGAGTGAAGTAGAAGACTTCAGCAGACCCATAACAATAGAAGAAATTGATCAGGCCATCAAAAAACTCCCAACCAAAAGAAGTCCAGCATCAGATGACATTCAGGGAAGAGTTGTCACCAATTCTACACAAACTATTCCAGAAGATAGAAGAGGATGGAAAACTTCTTAATACATTTTATGAAGCAAGAATAACCCAAAATGGAATACCTAAAATGGGGCTAAAACATGCCCAGTGAAGGAGGCTTCCTGAAGAGCCTCTGCAATACATAAGACTATAGGTGGAAGCCTG
>NW_006408520.1:5558006-5559150 GCF_000296735.1 Chrysochloris asiatica
TTCTGACATCCATTTTGACCTTTTCCTTCTTTCTTGTCTTCTTCCTGTATGTTCTTGATGTCATCCCACAACTCTTCTGGTTTTTGATCTTTCATGTTTAATGTATCAAATCTATTCTTCAGATGATCCCTAAATTCAGGTGGGATATATTCAAGGTTATATTTTGGCTCTTGTGGACTTGCTTTCATTTTCTTCAGCTTCAGTTTGAATTTGCATATGAGTAATTGATGGTCTGTTCCATAGTCTGTCTTTAGCTTTTTTTGACTGATGATATGGAGGTTTTCCGTGGTCTCTTTCTGCAGATGTAGTCAATTTGATTTCTATGTATTCTATCTGGTGAGGTGCATGTGAATAGTCATCTCTTATGCTGTCTAAAGAAGGTATTTGAAATGAACAAATCATTGATATCTTATTATCCAGCAATGATAATGAGGTACCTTCTTATCCAGCAATTCCTCTACTTGATATTTATCCACAAGAAATACAAGCCATATTGAGAGTAGATATATGCACACCAGTGTTCATAGCAGCACTGTTTACAATAGCAAAAAGATGGAGATAGCCTAAGTTCCCATCTATGGAAGAATGGATAAACAAACTTTGGTACATACACACAATGGAATACTATGCTACCCTGAAGAATAATTAGGAAGTGGCAAGCCACCACACAACATGGATGAACCATGAGGACACTATGCTGAGTGAAATCAGTCAGTCACAAAAGAAGAAATACAACATAGAGCCATTATTATAAAAGATTAAGAAAAAGCACCCACACTAAAAGGGGAAAACAAAAAAAAATTTTATCTTTTATTTATCTATTTACTATTTTTAAAATACTTTTTGTTGTTGTTGGTTCCTGGGGTGTATGGAATGGGGTGAGGGGGAGGAATGGGAAGATGGAGCACAGGGTAGGGAATAGGCACAGGATAGTGGAACTTAGGGTATGGAATAGACACAGGATAATTTGGTGCTGGATGGGGGCGATACACAGAAGGGGAAAGGGAAAGGAAAAATAAGGCAGATGGGAAAAGAGCTAGGCAGGTTTACATGTGCTAAATAGGACAGAGGTGAATAATGATCTAAGCATAAATATGGAACAACAGGGCTTGCTGATGCAAAGATTGAAGCATGGTTTCAATGG
>NW_006408520.1:5559888-5562271 GCF_000296735.1 Chrysochloris asiatica
CTGGGCCTAGGGGCATAGACATGGCCCCAGAGGACTAGAACAGAGTATGAAGCATCCAGCTGATATAAAAGTGAGGGAGGATGCACAAGAACACCCACACTTACAGATAGTACCCATTTGACCTGGCATCAATAGCTGGATGATCAGAACAAGGCTAGAGGAAGGAAGAAGAGGGGGGATATAAGGAGTAACCTACTATAAGTGGATGAACTTGACCTATGCTTGTGGATGCAGTATGACAAAAGAGTGGACAAATCTCTACAGTGAGTATAACTCCCACCCCCTTGGCACAAAGGGTCAACAAGGAGGGGGAACTTAGACATTGGCTACCCAAAATGGGGGGACTACAAAGTCAAGAAATGACTGGCTTACAAGCTTTCAATAGGAAACCTACTCCAGAGGATACAGGGAAAGGTAGCACCTCTGCTGGATTGTTTCCAACCTGTCTGGATGGGGTTGATAAAAAGTAAGGGGAGAAAGGACTCCTGTGGTTCAGTCTGGAATAATGCTATCAGGTCTGACAGTGAGTGTTGGAAAGGTAAATGTAGATGTTTGGTAACAAAAGGAGTAGAGTGGCTGATTTTGCAATCCAGAAATGGAAATCCCTGGAACCATCAAGGGAGAAAAGCTAAGTGGGAGACCCTGTCCAGAGAGGCAGTGACACTAGGGATGGAGGTAGAGGCAATGAGGTGGACAGAGGGAGCAGCTGGGAACTCTGGACTCAGGGAGGGAGAGGGGTTGTGTGTTGGTGGCTGGGAGGCAGTTGTGTGGTGTGTACCCTTTGGGTGTTTGATGATGCATGCAGGGGATTGTGATCATTGCAATGAAACAAAAAACGATAGGATAAATGTAAACATAATGTTCACCCATGTCAACTAACACACAATAAAAACTTTAAAAAAACCCAAAAAACTTTGAAAGATGTGCTTTGGACATGTGGTGAGGAGTGACCAGTGCCTGGAAGACACTGTGCTTGGTAAAGTAAAAGGTCCCTAAAAAAGGATGACCCTCAATGAGATGGATTGACACAATGGCAGCAACAATGGTCTCAAGCATAGCAACAATTGTGAGGATGGCTCAAGATCACAAGATTGGGCAGTTCATTTTGTCATGCTATGAGTTGGAACTGACTAAATGACGCATAACAACAACAAAAACAGCATTCCATTCTTATTTGTACTCATTGTCACACATTCTGCTTTCCTAATAGCTTATTCTGTGCTCACTGACATTTTCAAACTTAATTTCTACCACATGATAATTTTACTATTGTTGTTGATACTAAATTCCATTGAAAAAGTTACAACTCATAGTGATCCTGTATTTGGGTTTTTGAGTATTTGAACTGCCAACCTTGTGGTTAGCAGTCCAGTGCTTATTCTACCTACAGCATCATGCACCTTAATTTTGAAAATGGATAGTAAAAATGCTATTACAAATTTAGAAATGTACAATTACTTTTTAATTTGCTAAATTACAACAACTACAGACAATCACAAACATTAGCCCGTACACATGTGTAAGATTTATTTATCAATCTCTGGACTATGCTTGCTATGCATATAGATCAGAGAATATCTTGCAATAATTTTTCAGGGGTCCTTCATAGGTCTCAGGGCCACAAGTTGGGTACTACTGACCTAAATTCAATTCTGAATTCCCTCAGCCCAGAATGAATCTTATCAAAATGTAGCTTTGCCTTTGCAACCATGTTGGTCACTGGCTTCCCCCTTCATTACAGTCAAATTGCTAAAGCCTGAACACATTTTGAACTATCCCAAGCTGTAACTCAAACCAAGAATACCTGCCTCCATCCTTCCTTTTTGTCTACCTGAATCTTAACTTTCTTAAAACCCCTACTATATCCTTTGGCTAGGCTACTTTTATTTGACAACTGAAACAGATATTATCTGTTGATTCTTAGACAATAATTAAACTTTTAAGTTGTCTAGAAGGAGTCATGGTGTGCTGTGGGTTAATGCACCAGACTACAAAGCCATTTGAACTGCAAGGTCGGCAGCTCAAGCTCACCAGCTGCTCCTCAAAAATCCTATACAGGGTCGCTATGGGTCAGAAACGACTCGACAGCACTTCACAACAACAAGTGTACAGAAAAGGATAGAATCTTGTAAACTACATTTACCAGGTTATTTTCGGCATGGCTCCAGTTAGATTCTATTAATAAGGGGCATGTACTCAAAACCTATCAATGTATGATTGTAGCCATTTCTGTATTACCTTTAACAAGACTTTACTTGCTTGAGATATCAAAGAGAATGTCCGATGATTTCTGCATTCTGTTGGGTCATCTCTCTTTGGAATGGGCACAAATATTGATCTCTTCCAATGAGTTGGCCAGATAGTTGTCTTCCATATTTCTTGG
>NW_006408520.1:5563061-5564727 GCF_000296735.1 Chrysochloris asiatica
TTTCAGTAAGCAAGGTTGTGTCATCTGTGTATCACAAGTTGTTAATAGTCTTCCTCCAATCCTGATGCCATGTTTTTCTTCATAGAACCCAGCTTCTCTGATTATTTGCTCAGCATACAGGTTGAATAAGTATGGTGAAAGAATACAACCCTGTTGCACACCTTTTTTCAGTTTAAACCATTCCATGTTCCCATGTTCTGTTTGAACAACTGCCTCTTGGTCCAGGTACAAATTCCTCATGAGCACAATTAAATGTTCCAGAAAACTCATACTTTGCAATGTTGTCCATAGCTTGTTATGATCCGCACAATCAAAAGCCTTTGTGTAGTCAACAAAGCACAGGTAAACAACTTTCTGGTATTCTCTGCTTTAAGGCAAGATCCATCTAACATCAGCAATGATATCCATCACTCTACATCCTCTTCTGAATTCAGCTTGAGCCTCTGGAAGTTCTGTCAATGTATGCTTGCAGCTGTTTTTTATTATCTTTAGTAAAATGTTGCTTGCATGGGAAATCAAAGATATTGTCCCATGATTTCCGCATTCCATTGGGTCACATCTCTTTGGAATGGGCACAAATATGGATCTCTTCCAATCAGTCTGCCAGATAGTTGTCTTCCAAATTTCTTGACATAGATGAGTGAGTTCCTCCAGTGCCACTTTACTTTCTTGAAAGACTTCAATTTTTATTCCATCAATTCCTGGTGCCTTGTTCTTTGCCAATTCCTTCAATTCATCTTGAACTTCTTCCTTCAGTATCATTGGCTCTTGATTATATGATACTGCTTGAAACAGTTGAACATTAGCCATTTTCTTTTGGTACAGTGACTGTGTATTCCTTCCATCTTCTTTTGATGCTTTCTGCGTCAGTCAGTAATTTGCCCAAAGAATCCTTAAATAACAAAAATCAAGGAATGAATTTTTTCTTCAATTCCCCCAGCTTGAGAAATGCAGAGCATGTCTTCTCTTTTGGTTTTCTGACTCCAGATGTTTGCACATTTCATTGTAATATTTGAGTTTGTCTTCTCAAGCTAACCTTTGAAATTTTCTGTTCATCTCTTGTACCTCCTCACTTCTTCCATTTGCTTTGACATCTCTATGCTGAAGAGCAAGTTTTGGTGTCTCTTCTGACATCCATTTTGACCTTCTCCTTCTTTCTTGTCTTTTTAATGACTTTTTGCTTTCTTCCTGTATGATGCTCTTGTCATCCTACAACTCTTATGGCCTTTGGTCTTAAGTGTTTAATGTATTAATCTGTTCTCATATGATTTCTAAATTCAGGTGGGATATATTCAAGTTCACATTTTTGCTCTCATGGACTTGTTTTCATTTTCTTCAGCTTCAGTTTGAATTTGCACATGAGCAATTGATGATGGCCTGTTCCACAATCTGTTCCTGGCCTTGGTTTGACTGATGCTTTCCCATCATCTTTTTCTGTAGATGTAGTCAATTTGATTTCTATGTATTCTATCTGGTGAGGTCCATGTGTATAATAATTTCTTATGCTTTCTAAAGAAGGTATTTGAAATGAACAAATCATTGATTTTGCAGAATTCTATGATGCGATCTCCAACCCCATTTATACCACCAAGACTATTTTTTTCCAACTACTGATCCTTCTTCTTTGCTCCCAACCTTTGCATTCCAATCACCAGTAATAATCAAT
>NW_006408520.1:5566117-5571262 GCF_000296735.1 Chrysochloris asiatica
AATGCCTCCAGTGATGCATCACTTTGTTGGAAGGTTTCAATTTATATTCCATCAATTCCTGAGCACTTGTTTTTTGTCCAATGCCTTCAGTGCTGCTTAGCCATCTTTCTTCAGTACCATTGGTTCTTCATCATATGCTGCATCTTAAAATGGCTGAACGTAGGCGTTTTCTTTTTTGGTACTGTGATTCTGTGCATTCCTTCCATCTTCTTTTGATACTTCCTGCATTGTTCATTGTTTTGCACATGAAACCCTTCAATATTTCAACCTGAGGCTTGATTTTTTTTCTTCAGCTGTTTCAGCTTGTGAAATGCTGCATCTCTTCTTCCCTTTTGGCTTTCTAACTCTAGGTTTTTGCACATTGCATTATAAAATCTTATTTTGTCTTTTAAGCTGCCATTTGAAATATACTGTTCATCAATTTTTCTTCATCATTTCTTCCAGTTGCTTTAGTTTGTCTACACTCAAAACAAGATTTTAAAACAGAGTTAAAATCTAATCTTGAACATATCCTACTTGAATTTAGAGACCATCTCAAGACCAGATTTGATGCACTAGACACTAATGATGGAATACCAGGAGAGTTGAGGCAGGGTGTTGAGAACATAATTTGTGAATAAAGCAAAATGTCATTAAAAACATAAAATGTTTTGACTGATGATATTGAGTTTTTCCATCATCTCCTGTCACGTATGTATTCAATTAAGTTAGCACCTTTTGTGCTGTTGGAAAAAAAAAAAAAACAAAAAAACACCTTTTGTGCTGTTGAAAAAAAAAAGTAATTGCAAAGAATACGTTATTAGTTTTCCAAAATTCTATGATGCAATCTCCAGCTCATTTCTAGCACCAAGGCCATATTTTCCAACTACTGATCCTTTGTCGCTGTTTCTAACCTTTGCATTCCAATAACCAGGAATTATCAATGCATCTTGATTCATGTTTGATCAATTTAAAACTGAAGAAATTTGTAGAATTCTTTAATTTTATTAATATTGGCTTTAGTGGTTGGTACATAAATTTGAATAATAGTTGTATCAATTGGTCTCCCTTTTAACTGGTCTTCGTTGTAGGTGTATGGATATTATCTTATCATAGACAGCATTATACTGCTAGAACTTAAAATGGTCATTTTAATGAATGTGATTCCATTCTTTTTCAATTTGTCATTTTGGAGACAGTAAACCATAAGATTGTTTGATTCAAAATGGCCAATACCAGATCATTTCAGGAGTCCTAATGTGGTCCTGTAGAATAAGCACTGGACTGCTAACAAAAATGTCAGTGGTTCAGGGTCACCATGAGTCAGAACTGATTTGATGGCATGTAACAAGAACAAATGCATAGGGTATCAGTCTTTATGTATTGCATTTCATTTTTGATGACTTCTAATTTTCCTGAATTCATACTTCATATGTTTCACAATCTGATTATTAATAGATGTTTACAGTTATATCTTCTCATTTTGAGTCTATCACATCAGCAGATGAAGGTCCCTAAAGCTTTACTTTATTCATGTCATTAAGGTCAACTCTACTTTGAGAAGGCACCTCTTCCCCAGTCATATATTTAGTGCCTTCCAACCTGAGAGACTCATCTTCTAGTACTAGATCTGATGCTGTTCCACTTCATAAGATTTTCAATGGCTAGCCACTCAGAAGTGGTCCTCCTCTCCTTCTACTTGGAAGCTCTGCTGAAATCAGGCCTTCTTAGATTACCCTACTAGTGTTTAAAATATGAGTGGCTTAGCTTCCAGAATCACCATAACACATAAGTATAAGTCACCACCGTACAACAAATTTGAAGACAAGTCATGGCCACTAGTGTGTACTCCACAAAATTTGTAATGATCCTTCTGAGAATTAGTCATTTCAATTTTGCAGACAGGTTTCTTAAAAGTAATAATTTTTATATTCACACTCCAGCCCTGTATAAGCTTTCACATTCCAACAACTGTTGTTGTTGTTGTTGTTATGTGCCGTGGAGTCGGTTCCGACTCATAGCGAGCCTGTACAGGGTTTCTGAGGCTGTAAATCTTTACGGGAGCAGACCGCCTCATCTTTCTCCTGCGGAACCGCTGATAGTTTTGAACTGCTGACCTTGCAGCTCACAGCCCGATTCGTAACCACTACGCTACCAGAGCTCCTTTCCTGTATAAGCTTCTAAACCTCTGCATTAAATCCCTTCCTATTCAAAATATCTGTAGTAGCCTTCATTCCTCATAATTACCGTAAGCCTTATAGTAGTTACTGCCTATACTGTTAGTTTCCTTTCCACATATGTTTAGATTATCTCCACAACTAAACTTCCTTTGAAAATAATTGTTTTTTGTATTTTATGTGCAATACAGCACTTTCCCTTGTGAACAATTTTTAACAAATAATTATTGATGTGATTAAATGTAGCTACTAACAAGTTTGAACTGATGGTATATTGAAATTGTTGTTGTTTTTGTTGTTGTTAGGTGCCATCGAGTTGGTACTGACTCAGTGACCTTATGCACAGCAGAATGAACCACTGACCAATCCTGGGACAACCTCACAATTGTTGCTACACTAGAGCCCATTGATGCTGCCACTTTGCCAATCCATCTCGATGGGGTTCTTCTTCTTTTTCTCTGACCCTCCACCTTACCAACCATGGTATCCATCTCCAGTGACTAGTCCCTCCAGACAATATGTCCAAAGTATGAGAGACAAAGTTTGACCATCTTGGCCCCCAAGGAGCACTCTGGCTTTACTTCTTCTAACACAGATCTGTTGGTTCTTTTGGCAGCCCATGGCACTTTCAATATTCTCCTACAACACCATAACTCAAAAGCATCAATTCTTCTATGGTCTTCCTTATTCACTGTCCAGCTTTAGCATGCATATGAGGTTATTAAAAATACCATGGCTTAGGTCAGGAGCACCTTAGTCCTCAAGCTGACATCTTTGCTCTTCCACACTTTAAAAAGGTATTGTGCAGTAGATTTGCCTAATGCAATATGCTGTATTGTAATATTGGAACTACAACTTTTTTAAATGTTGGAATTTCAAACCAACTCAATGTTTAGAATTTCTGTGCATTAGAATTTTCAATCATCTTCACCCTTCTCTTCTCTCAATAAACTAACTTACGTGCTTTGAATCAGCTTGCTCACATCTATTCTAAATATCTGGAAACATTTTCAGATGGATAACTTTGGGTCAACTAAGACAGCAAAGACAGAACTTACTGCTTTGCTTTTTTCTTCTAAGCATTGCATAATCCCCACATGTCAAATCTTCTTCATATTACCTCTATCCAACCTTGCCTAACTGCCCTTAAAAGTTGATGTTTTCCTCTATTTTCTTTCTACCAGTAATTACAAAAGAATGTATATCCTTGAGTTACAAACATTATGCTTCCTCTTTCTGAAACTTTAGCTATTGCTGGAGTCCTGGTGTGGTGCTGTGGGGTAATGCACTGGACTGCAAAGTCAGTTTGAAACGCAAGGTTCAAGCTCCCCAGTCACTCCTCGAAAATCCTATACAGGGTCCCTATAGGTCACAACTGACTAGATGACATCAACAACAACAATAATTTTGGATTCAATTTATTGTTGTTAAGGTGCCATGGAGTCAGTTTCAACTCATAACATTCCTATGTACAACAGAATGAAACACTACCCAACATTGTGCTATCCTTAAAATTTTGTTGTGGTTGAGCCCAACATGTGTTCATCTAGAACCTCAGCATATAACCTTAATTGGAAACAGAGCCTTTGCAAAATAAACGTGGAGATGAAATCATTCTGTATTTAGGGTGGGCCTTAAACTGATGTCTTTATAAGAAAAAGGGCACAGGTAAACACATGGAAAAGACAGACATGTGAAGACAATGGAAGAGACTGGAGTTTTGTTACCACAAGTCAACCAATGAAGAAAAATTCTTCTTTAGAGCCTTTGGATGAGACATGGCCCTACCAACAACTTGATTTTGAACTTCTTACCTCAAGATCATAAAAGAATAAATTTCTGTTATTTTAAGATACTCAGGTTGTGGTACTTTGCAACAGCAACTTTAGGAAACTAATACACTGGCATAACTAATATTTTTCACAAAAGTCAAAATAAACGAAGCTATGTACATAAATGGATGCATGAAACTCTGAGAAAGTAGACATCACAGAGCATGCTGCTAAGCACAATATATTCCTAGTGCATCCCCCAACACTTCCTCATAGACTGTCAGAAATGTAAATAAAGCTTCTAGTGTGGCGCTGTGGGTTTATGCACCAGACTGCAAAGCCATTTGAACTGCAAGGTCGGTGGTTCAAGATCACCAGCTGCTCCTTAGAAACCATATACAGGGTCGCTATGCTTCAGAATCGACTTCACAGTGCTTAACAACAAGTGAAAAGTGCTTTTAGTTAATACGTCATTTGGAAAGCCAATTTGCCATTTACATGTTGATTTCAAAGATAGAATTATTCTGATAAAATTTTACTCTTTTTTTTCTCCTAATGACAAAAGTTTAGTAATAATAAAAGTACTTAAAAAATCCATGAAGACACGATTATCCTTTCCCTCTGGAAATAGAGTAACTGAGAAAACATTAGATAGTATAACTGTTTCTCTTCATGAATATTACACACAATCTGAATTTATATTCTAAGTGATGGCATAGAGCATAAAACCTCAGGCTGAGTTAGCCATTCCTTTCTCAGGGCCCTCTTTTAACTCCATTGCATCACTAACCACATTATACTGTTATTATTGGTTTGCCTGATTATTCCTCCCCACAAACTGAGAACTCCACCCAGCCAGGAAGGTGCATAATTCATCTGTACAATCTCAGGACCTGGCATCATGCTTGATAGAGCTTGGTGCTTGATGAATACTTAACTAATTATACTATTGACCTTGCTCTATTCATAACAGAGTAGACACATTTAAAACACATTGCAAAATTGCAATTCTGAAGTTGAGCATTTATTATCAAAGCTGATACAGAACACATAATTTTATTTATAAAATATATCGTATACACTGCCCCTTTCTCAAAAGTAGGTAGCCAGATTAAGCAATTAATCACACAAACCTAATGAAGGAAATGTTCACAAGTCACTGCAGTCTGATATTTATCAGGAAAAGATAGCAGCCTGGACGGTGGCAAGTCTAAGAT
>NW_006408520.1:5573072-5573925 GCF_000296735.1 Chrysochloris asiatica
GTCCAATAAAAACAATGACTTCTGAGGGGAATCACTTGGGCCAGTTAAATTCAAGGCAGAAAGGTTATCTTAGAAAGTTATGTAGTTGTTGTTGATGTTAGCTGCAAGCTTGTTTTGAACCTCAAGATCGGTGGCTATCAAAACTAAGACAAGTGTATTTCTGAGAGTTCTTGTCTGTAGTCATCTGATGATTGCAAACACATGTTTAAACATGTTTTATTGGAATAAATCAATGCATGTATGAACTGGAACCTTAGTTTAAATATATATATATATATATATATTATGCTTGTAGAGCAAATGAGATTATTAGTGGATGCTTACAGCTGTTTCTCTTCATTTTGTTAATACCACTATAGTCAAATTTATGCACCAATCACTAAATCCAGTGAGGATGAAATGGAAGAATTCTACCACTTCTTTAATCTGAAATTGATCAAATATGCAATCAAAAAGTATTGATCATTACCGGTGATTGGAATGCAAAGGATGAGAGCAAAGAGGAAGGATCAGTAGCTAGAAAATATGGCCTTGGTGATAGACATGATGTTGAAGATCACATAAAAGAATTCTGAAAAATCGATTTATTCATTTCAAATACCTTCTTTAGACAGTATAAGAGATGACTATACACATGGACTTCAACAGATGGAATACATAGAAATCAAATTGATTACATGTACAAAAAGATGTAGTCAATTAAAAGACATTGGAAAAGCTCTATATCATCAGTCAAAACAAGACCAGGGACAGATTATAAAATAGACCACCAAATTGAAACTAAAGCTGAAGAAAATGAAAACTAATCCATGAAAGCCAAACTATGACCCTGAATATATCCCACTTGAATTTA
>NW_006408520.1:5576225-5596495 GCF_000296735.1 Chrysochloris asiatica
GCTATTAGTCGGTACCTACTTGATGGCACCTACCACCACCAACAACAGCAAATTGATGGGATGTCATTTCTGATCTTTGGTTACAAAGAATTTGTATCGTTCTCCCTTTCTTTATGAATTAAACAACTGCCATGTTGTAAACTGCTCTATGGAGGGGCCCATGTAGTAAGGAGCTTAATCCCTCAAGCCAGCTACCAACTAGAACCTATATCCAGCTAACAACCATATGAGTGAATCTGGAAGAGGACCATCCTCCAACTAAGTATTAATATGACTGCAGACCTGGCTGTCACCTTGATTTCAGTCTTGTCAGAGACCTTGAACCAGAAGACGCTTGGCCAAGCCGTATCAAGAGTCCTGGCCCACAGAAATGATAAGATAATAAATGTTTGCTGTTTCAAACCCGCTAAATTTGGGGTGATTTGCTACATGGCAATAGGTACCTAATATATACTGAGTCACTATATCTAATGTTAGTACATGCTTAGTTTTCAAAACACATATTTTCACTTTTGTTGGTATACAAAGATCATATTATTGTTTGGGTGAAAGTGGAGACCACTGTCTTAGGAGCTAAGTACTATTTTGGATGTGTAAACTCAAACAAAAATGATTAACAAGGATTATACTGTTACCCCTTCCAGAAAAAGCCAATCAAGGAGAAGGTGACTTAAAGCTGTCCTTAGGACAATCTCCCTAAGGCTAGAAACCATAAAAGCCAATATATTAGCTCATTCATTCATCATCTCTGTAGAGAAAACAAAATCATATATTATTCAAACACCTAAACATATGATTTTTAATCATTTTAAATTCAGTGGGAACTAAAAACCACCAAGAACTGCCGCCCAACATGCTCTAAACGACCTAAGATAGTCTCCACACATACAAAATTGATATTAAGCACTTATTCTGTAGAGGAACATAATTGCTCTGGCTGCTACAAAACACCATTTTATTTCAGATTCTATTCATTGCTTATTCATTTCCCCAAACAATTTCCCTTTTGCTCAAACTTTACTGTACTATAAAATACTATCTCAGAAAATGTTTAATAATAAACTGAAGGTAAGGGTGACTAATAAAAAATATAAAGTATGATACTTTTGTTGTTGTTGTTGTTGTTAAGTGCTATCAAGTTAATTCCAACCCATAGCTACCCTGTATAGGGTTTCCAAGTAGTAGCTAGTGACCTTGAACCACTAACCTTAAGGATCAAACCAAATTTGCAGTCTAGCACATTAGCCCACAGCACCACACCAGGACTTAAGTATTCTATTAGAACAGCTCAATTACAATTTGTCTTTGTTGAGTTCTGACTTGTAATTTTATCTTACAATAATGTCTTAACGCTCATTCAAAATATGACATTACACATTTGGTTTCTTCCACTTTTAACTAAATGGATTGGATAATTCAAGGTTCATATGTAGATTCTGGGTCTCTAGACCCTTAAAAATAATGCTGATGGGGGCTTGATGATGGATAGAGTAGAGGTGCAGTGAAGTTCGCCATCAGCAATACCACAGAATATCAGGCAAAGCAGTTAAGGAAAGAGCTCCAAAATGCTGAACCCATAGTAGGAATATTTTTAAAGTTTGAAGGCTTAGAGCTAGTGGAACTTGCAGTGGAAGTAATAAATCGCATACTTTTGAATTAGCCTGGCTCATCCGCCCAGAGCCAACAACTTGGGTGAGACCAAATGGCAAGACCAAGTAGGGGAACAGACCCACCAGGAAAAAATAACACAGGAACCTTAGAGCAAAGGTAGCTAATACACTTTGTCTGTTTTGCTTTGTTCTGATTTTCTCTATTTTTTCTATCTGTTCATTGGCCCCCCACTGTTTTACACACCTCAATTCTGGTGACTAGAGAGGGTGCCTGAATAAGTATACACCCCTCCAACACTGGTGGGTTCTTCTGCCATGCATGCTCACAGATACTCTCAGCCCAAGAGCTGGCCCTGAATTGTTTTTTTGTTTTTTGTTTTTTAGTGTTTTATTGTGAATTATATGATAGTTTACATGGGAGAACATTAGTTTTAAATTCATTCTATTGTACATCGGATCATTGCCATGGTGACAATTCCTGCATGCATCATCAACCAACCAAAGGGTATACCCTACAAGCCTGCCTCCTACACTATTCCCCTCCCCCCCAGTCTTCAGCACACAGTCCCTCTCCCTCTCTGGATCTAAAGCCCCCAGCTGCTCCATCACTCCACGTCATTGTCTTTGCCTCCATCTCAGGCATCACTGTTTCTCTGGGTAGGGTCCTGCTCTTGTCTCTTCTCCCTTGATGGTCCTAGGGACCTCTGCTCCTAGACTGAAAAGTTAATCACTTCCTTCCTTGCTATAAAATGTCTACCTTTACATTTCCAACCTTCACAATCAGTCCTGATAACAATTATTCACTACTGTATCACAAGAAACCCATCTGCATTTCATTTCATCAACTCTGCCTAGGCAGATTTGAACCGCAAAGTCAGCGGTTCAAGCTTACCAGCCACTACTTGGAAACCCTACACTGGGTCGCTATGAGTTGGAACCAACTGTACAGAAGTTAACAACAACTGCGATTTTTTACAAATTGAAAATATGGGGTAACTCTGTACCAAGCAAGTATATCTGTAACATTTTTCCAACAGTATGTACTCACTTCATGTCTCTGCCACATTTTGATATTCCTCACAATATTTTAAACTTTTTCATAATACTATTTCATACTTACTACAGTATGTTGTAAATATAACTTTTAAATTCAGTCAGAAACCAAAAAAAATTGTGTGCTCACTTTAGTGCAATATTTCTTTCTTTATACATGCCATGTCTCTGAGGTATGCCAGTATGCATATGCTATACAAGGTAGCTTCAAAAAGTTCATGAAAAATTAAATTAAATGATATTGGAATTTTGCTATGAAGTTTTGAAGTTGACTTATATATGTGTATGTGTGGTAGGCCAATGTTGCTGAATTTGTTATTTAAATTTTTTATAATTGCCTAGGTTTTTCATCTTTATGTTCTCTATCAATTACCATTGTTGTTGTTGTTAGGTGCCATCGAGTTGGTACTGACTCATAGCAACCCCATGTACAACAGAAACACTGCCCGATCCTGGGCCAACCTCACAATTGTTGCCACCCTCGAGCCCATTGATGCTGCCACTTTGCCAATCCATCTCTCTGGGGGTCTTTCTCTTTTTCTCTGACCCTCCACCTTACCAAACATGATATCTTTCTCCAGGGACTGGTCCCTCCTGACAATATATCTAAAGTATGAGTGAAGAAGTCTGGCCATCCTGGCCTCCAAGGAGTGCTCTGGCTGCACTTCTTCCAACACAGATCTGTTTGTTCTTTTGGAAACTCATTGCATTTCCAATATTCTACTCCAACACCATAACTCAAAAGTTTCAATTCATCTACATCTTCCTTATTCACTGTCCAGCTTTCACATGCATATGAGGTTATTGAAAATACCATGACTTGGGTCAGGCACACCTTAGTCCTCAAGCTGTCATCTTTGTTCTTCAACACTTTAAAAAGGTCTTGTGCAGCAGATTTGCAATTACTGAAAGAGACCTATATTATATTGTCCTCGTCTAAATATAAATTTATCAATTTCAACATATACTTATGTCAGCTTTTGATTCGTATTTTTTATGAGAAAGTTATCAGGCACATACAATGCAGAATTGGTGTACTCTTCTTGTAAATTAGCTTTTATCATTTTCTAAGACCCTTGTTCCTTCTATTAATGGCTTCTAACTTTTCTGTATTAATAATTAGATGTTTCAATAAATATCATATTGTTTTATTCTAAATCATGTCTGCCATCTTTTATATTTTAAAGGAAAGGTTTTATTGCATATAAAATAAAATAAAATATATTTGAGTTGAACTATATTGTATTATTGCATACTATTTTATCTTCTCAAGGTTTTTCTCACCTCTCACTTTTTTCCTCACTTACTCTTGAATAAGATTTTTTTTACTAGTTTACATTTTCCCTCTACTGCTTTGCATTAGTTTGTGCAATGCACAACATAAAAGCAGGTTTCCAAAAGTTTGTGGACAAAAGTCTTTAAAAGATAACAGAATTTTCCACAGACTTTTTAAAGCCTCCTCATATAATCTTGTCAGATGGTCAATCTGTGCATTCTCCCTTTTCTATCCTTTCTATCCTTCTAGTTAAAGTTATGAGTAGCCCTTTTCACTATACCCTCTATATGTCTTACCTTTCCTTCATTATTTTCCAGAATTTGACCTTTCTATCCTGATGTGGTGCTGTAAGATAAGCATTGAACTACTAACTAAAAGGTCGGTGGTTCAAACCCACCAGCTGCTCCTCAGAAACCCTATACAGGGTTGGTACGCATCGGAACCTGACAGCACTTAACAATAGACTTCATTGTAAGGATCCTTGGTAGCTCAGTGGGTTGCAAGTTGAGTTGCTAACCAAAAGGACAGCAGTTTGAATCGACCAGCCTCTCTAGGGAGGGAGAACAATGAGGCTTTCTACTCATGTAAAGATTTACAGCTTCAGAAACGCTATACAGGGTCACTGAGTCAAGACTGATTCTACAACACACAGCTACCACCACCATACTTCATTGTAATTAATTTCTTCTGTCATAATGTGCAATTCACTAATTTTCTTGTCAGTTCTAATCTAGACTCAATCACTTTGTTTTTCTTTTTAATTTTCAAATTAATTCCATAATTTATATATTTTTAATTGTGCTACATCACTTTTTATAACTTCCAAATATGAACCAAAATTTTATTATTGTTTTATTTTCTGAGACATAGTTGTTTGATAGTCCTTATGAGTCTGTTTGTTTTGCCTGTGGTTACCAATGCTCTGGCTTAAAGAAATTTCTTTTCTCTGAGTCTAGAAGTATTTTATTGCATGTTGAGTATCTAGCCTGAAAAATTATTAGTAGCACTAACTTAGCTTCCAAACAGGATTTTTTCAAATGACCTGAGAAAACTAGAAATATAGAATCACTTTAATCTAAATTCAGAGCTTGAGATTTTTCTAAACCACTCCACAGACACACACTTGCTTAGGTGTTTGAATTTGAATTAGAGTAGTCTATTTGAGAAATAAGTTTCTTCTGTTTCCGCTTTACTCCTTGGGTGTAGTACCTCAGGGGTCCCTATGCTGTTGTTATTTTTATTATGTGTAGTTGAGTTACTTCCCACTCAGAGCAAGCCTGTATAGGGTTTCTGAGGAGTGTCTGGTGGGTTTGATCTGCCAACCTTTCCGTTTAGCAGTCCAGTGCTTCTGCTACAGCACTACATCAGTACTCCATAGTTAGCACTCAGTAAATTAAATCGGTCTTTTGAATGTGTTTATTAAACTTTTCATAAGCCAGGCACCACGATGGACAATTAAAATATATTGTTGAATAAACTATATATGATTTCTTCCCTCCCTCTGACACTCAGTCTAATTAGGGAGGCAGACAATCAAGTAGAATAATTAAATGTATTTATTTATTTAATACAAATATTAATAAATTCTATTTTTTAAAAAGTATCACAGAAGAGTGGTCAAGAATCACTCTAAGAATCACCGTGGAGATAGAGTGGTTAGAAAATTCCTCTGAAAATAAGTGAAAAGGAATGATAGGGAATCACCTCTGTGAAAAAAACAAGGCAGATTATTCCAGGTAAAGGAAACAGCGTTACAAAGAATAGGAAAACACTTCATAAGATTAAAATCTGCCAATGTGGTTAAGTATAGAGAGTGAGGAGGGATGTGATATAAGATAAAGATGGAAAATCAGCGGGATCCAAATGGGATATAACCTGGGAGTCATAATAAGAAACTGGATTTCTATGTGCATTGCACTGGTAAATGTTCAAAGATTACAAGCAAGGAAAGTCATAGGGGAAATAATATCTTTAACAATTACTCAAATCCTTATGAGTAGAAGGTACTAGGAGGATAAAGAATAGGAGCAAAAAAGCCAAAAAGAAGCTATTGCAATTATTCAGGCAATGTATTTTTGCTGTTGTTGGGTGTCGTTGAATCTATTTCAACTAATAGCAGCATCATATGACTAAGTAGAACTGCCCATGGGTTTTCCTTGGCTATAATCTTTACAAGGAGCTCTGGTAGCACAGTGGTTAGGAGTCAGCAGTTCAAAACTACCAGCCATTCCTTGGAAGAAAGATGAGGCTTTCTGGTCCCATAAAGATTTACAGCCTTGGAAACCCTGTACAGGGTCGCTATGAGTTGGAATCCACTTCCCTGCACACCACCGATCTTTACAAAAGTGCATCACCAGTCTTTCTGCCAGTGATCTGCTGGGTGTATTCAAACCACCAACCAAGTGATGAACTGTAGTGTCACACCTACTCACTATATGTTTTAGAAGTTATAAATGAATGGGCTTGCTGATAAGTTGTGTATAGAAGGTTGAGAGACAAAGGAGAATCACATTTGACAGTTAGTGTTCTGATTTGAATGATTGGATGGGGCCAGTTACTAGGATTGGGAAGATCAGAAGTAGGACAGATAAGAAAAATAAGCATTCCAATTCTGACATGCTGTTTGGGAGGACCTGTGAGACATCAAGTGAGATGTCAACTTGATGTTTATTTATGAAATTAAGAGACTAGGTGAAGCTTGAGATATAAATTTGCATTCCATAGTATAATAGATGGAATTTATTATCATGGATATAGATTCTAATACCTAGGAAAAGAGTATAGCTGGAGAAGAAAAGAACTTCCAAAACTGGGCCATGAGGAACTTCAAGTTTTAGAAGTCAGATCGGAAAAGTCGCTTTCAGAAGTAGACAAAAGTGGAAAGAGAAACACTGTAAGATTTTGATGTTCTAGTAGGCCAGAGAGGAAGAATTCCACACAAAACTACGGCTTGAATTATTCTAGAGATCAAGAAAGTTGAGCTCAGAAAAGTAACCTTTTGATTCAGTCAAATGAAAGTCCTTGATCACCTGCATACAGAATTTTCAATAGAATGAGAGAGCACAAGTCAAAGTTCGTTAATTTTTTTCTTAAAAAAATACAGCAAAAAGATTTGTTGTATCATCTTCCCTTCAACATCAATATTATCTATTATAACACTTCTCACAACACAATGGCAGCAGTAATGGGCTTTGGCATAACAATTGTGAGGTTGGCACATGGGCAGTGCTTCATTATGTTGTCCATAGGGTCGCTATGAGTTGGAACTGACTCGATGGCATCTAACAACAATAACAACTTACAGTATAGGTAACCATCTCTCCCTTTAGACTATCATGTCATATGGGCTGCATCCACATATCTCTATTTTCCCAAAAGCTGTAACATGGTAGTTTTTCATCCATGTTTGCAGAATTCATGAATTTGGCATTGGTCAAATCTCTACGGGCAAAATTGACACCGTAGTTAATCTGTGTCATGTTACAAGCTTGCTTTTCTATGCCAATTGTTGCTATTGTTGTTATTGTCTGCCAATGAGTTGGTTCCAACTCATAGTGACCTTGTATAGGGTTTCTGAGAGGGGCTGGTGGATTTGAATTGCCACACTTGCAGTTAGAAGTTCAATGCTTATCCTACATCGCCACATTAGAATCTGTATAAAAGAGATAAAGAGCATCAGCCACTGTTGTGTGGTCATGCATTATCCTCACAATTGTTATGCTCCAGACCATTGCTACTGCACTTCCCTAATCCATCTTGTTGGAGGTCTTTCTCTTTTTCGCTGACCCTCAACTTTACCAAGCACGATGTCCTTCTCCAGGTATTTGTCCCTCCTGAAACATGTCCAAAACATAGAAACAAATTGTCAACAACCTGGCTTCTAAAGAGCATTCTAGCTGTATTTCTTCCAACACAGAGTTTTTGTTATTTTGAAAATCCTTGGTACTTTTAATATTCTTCTCCAACACCGTAATTTAAAAACATCAGTTCTTCTATGATGTTCTTTATTCATTGTCCAACTTTCAAATGCATACAAAATTATGGAAAATACCACGGGTTCGGTCAGGCTCACCTTACTCTCCTCGAACTGATATCTTTGCTCTTCAGCATTTTAAAGAAGTCTTGTACAGCAAATTTACCTAATGCAATTCCACTTAATTTCTTGACTGCTGCTTCCATGAGTGTTGATCGCAGATCCAAGCAAAACAAAGTTTTTAATAACTTCAATCTTTTCTCCATTTATCATGATGTTATTTATTGGTCCACTGGTGAGGATTTTTGTTTGCTTTACTTTGAGGTATAACCCACACTGAAAGCTGTGTTCTTTGATCTTCATCAGTAAGTATTTTTAAGTCCTCTACTTTCAGCAAACAAGACATCTGCATATCACAGATTGTTGTGAGTCTTCCTCCAATTCTGATGTCAAGTCCATCTTCATATAATCCAATTTCTCTTCTCAAATGATTTGCTTATCATCTGCCACTAGGAGGCTCAAATCTACAATTGTTTTGTGCTGCCCTTCTAGTGTGTAGCTAGGAGCAATGAGAGAGGAGTTTGAAATGCTAAAAGGGCAACAACCACTATTGACATGAAAGACATGTTGAAAATTAACTATTGGGAGCTCCTCCCTATAGCTGTCGTTGAAAGGAGCAAGTGAAGCTTTAGAACAAAGAAATGTCTTTATACAAAGTTCATTTCATCTATGCTTTTGAGTGAAAAAGTATACTAACTCGCTACTTTTTTATTATCAAAAAGAGTTAAGATTCTTGGCTTGTCCTAAACCCCCTCGCTGAGAAAAATTCATGGAAATGGATATTTTGAAACTTTGAGAAAACATCATGTAAATGTAAAAATGTTAACAAAATTGGATTCCAAACTGGCAATACTTCAGGCAAGGGTAAAAAAAGATGTATCCATAATTCCACTTTATGTGTTTAAAACTTTCAAGTCCTCAAAATACTTTCACAACCACACTCTAATTTTAACCTCAAAAACCTCCCCAGCACTCTCTTTTATGGGAATAAAAGGTAGACCCAGAAAGAATGACTTGTCTGACCCGCACACTTCCAGTAAATGAAAGACGGTTAGACAGTTGACATGTCTTCTGGTATTTCAACAGCAACATGCAAAGGTCGTTTTGATTCAGTTCTGACTCATAAATGACTCTGTATAGGATTTCCAGGGCTTTAAATCTTGCAGGAGCAGAAAGTCTCATCTTCCTCAGAGCAGTTTGTGGTCTTGAACCACTGACTTGTTGTTTGCAGTCCAATGCTTAGACTATTGAGTCAATAAATCTAAGATTATTTCTTGGATTTATTTCATTCCTGAGGAATAGGAATGGAATGCTTCATGAAATATGACCTTCTTGGTGTAATCTTGAAGGAAAGGATATCTACAAATATCAGGGAGTCAAGGTTGGCTGTACAAGTAATATAGTTTAGCCTTACTACAACCAAATGAAATTTCTATTTTTAGCCCCTACCCACAAAACGGCATGCATAATTAAATTACTGTTTTCACTTTCTTTTTCCATAGTATGTTTTCAATGTTTGGGAGTGGG
Source organism: Chrysochloris asiatica (assembly GCF_000296735.1). Classification (NCBI taxonomy): domain Eukaryota; kingdom Metazoa; phylum Chordata; class Mammalia; order Afrosoricida; family Chrysochloridae; genus Chrysochloris; species Chrysochloris asiatica. The sequence continues at coordinate 5,585,725 of NW_006408520.1, forward strand.
GCTTGCAGAATGCTATGGCTGGGAAATCAGGCAAAGAGAGTAGAAGACTGTTGTTATTTATCCACACTAGAATCTGTTAACATGCATGCATTCCTGTGAGTTCAGGAAGAACAACACTACATCTCTCTCACACTCACTCGCTCTCATTCTGGGTTGCTTCTGGGAACACAGGAAACATCTGTCTGCTTTCTGTGCTGTGCAAGGTGCAGAGGAACTTAGCAAGCCACCATTTCTTTTGCTTCTACACTAAGCCAGCAATAGAAGAACCAGTGAAGCGTGTTGACATTCCACCTTAACCATAAAGCAAAGCATAGACTTTCTTTGCTCTGGTCTCCAAGTCTATTTGTAGATGAAGATTCAGAACAGAATGATAGAAAAGTATTAAACCCTTCTTTGGAACTCACCAGCAACTCCTGTGCTTCCCTTTTGATTCTTCTATCTCTCATCCTTGGTCTGAATATCAGAAAAACTGCCTCTGGCTGGCAGCATATTCCTTCAAATCTATCACTTACGGTATAAGTGATACCCATTGTCCTCAAGGTCAAGGCCTATGATATCCAAAGGCCAGGTCTTTGCAACTCATTACTCAAGAAGTATATTCTTGTTCTCTGAGCTCTTCTCTGAAAATCTTTCCTAAGCTAATGAATGACTTTGATAAATGATAGAAGGACTATTCTTGTTGTGTGTGGTAGTGTGTGTGTGTGTTAGGTGCCATCAAGCTGGTTATGACTCACAGTAACCCTAAGTACAACAGAACAAAATGCTGCCTGATCCTGCATTATGAAGATGGTCCTCACAATTTTTACTATGTTTGACCCATTGTTGCAGCTACTATGTCAATTCATCTCACTGAGGATCTTCCTCTTTTTCATTCATCCTCTATTTTACCAAGCACATGGCCTTCTTCAGAGACTGGTCCCTCCTGATGGCATGTCCAAACCATCTCCACTACTAAGGAACAATATGGTTGTTTTCTGCCAATACAGATTTGTTCATTCTTTTGGGTTAGCTCAGTTTGTGGTTATGAGATTGTGTAAAACAGAACCCAAAGAAGAAGTTACATTTTTATCAACATGACTTAACGATTGTTATATTCTTTACTTTTGTAAACTTAGGGTACATATCTTAATAGATATAGACCACATTGAAATCTGCCTTGTTGTTGATGTTAGGTGTTAGGTGTGTCCAGTCAATTCCAACTCATTGCAACCCTACATAAGACAGAACAAAACACTGCCCAATCTTGTGTCATCCTCAAAATTGTTGCTATGTTTGAGCCCTTTGTGGCTTGCAGTGTCAATCCATCTCACGGGGGGTCTACCTCTTTTTCCTTGACCCTCCACTTTACCAAGCATGACATCTTTCTCCAGGGACTGGTCCTTCTGACAACAAATCCAAAGTACTAGAGACAAAGTCATACCATCCTCACTTCTAGGGAAGAATACACCCTGGCTTGATGCTTTAGGATAAACACTCAGCCTCAAGGTCGGTATGAACTACAGGGTCAGCTGTTCAAACTTACCAACCACTCTTTGGAACCCTATGTAGGCTTGCTATGAGTTGGAATGGAGTCAACAGCACTTAAAAACAGCAACAAGGAGAAATATGAACATACTTATTTCAGAACAGATTTTTTGTTCTTCTGGCAATCCATGGTACTTTCAATATTCATCACCAGCCCCATAATTCAAATGCATGGATTCTTCCACAGTCTTCCCTATACATTGTCCAGTTTGCACATATACATGAGATGATTGAAAATGCCACGGCTTAGATTAGGCTCACATTAGTCCTTAAAGTGACATCTTTGCTCTTGAACACTTCAAAGAGGTCCTTTGCAGCAGATTTGCCCAATGCAATACATCATTGATTTCTTGATTGCTGCTTCCATGAACATTGAAGTGGATCCAAGTAAAGTGAAATATTTAACAACTTCAATCTTTTCTCCATTTATCATGCTATTGGTTCATCTGTGAAGATTTTCGTTTCCTGTACAATGAAATGCAATCCATACTAAAGAGTGCAGTCTGATTTTCATCATTAAATATCTCAAGTCCTCTTCACTTTAGGCAAGCAAGGTTGTATCATCTGCATATTGTAGGTTGTTAATGGGTCTTCCTCCAATCCTAATGCCATGTTCTTCTTCATATAATCCAGTTTCTTGGCTTATTTGTTCAACATGCACAAATTGAATAAATACAGTGAAAGGATACAACCCTGGAGCACACTTTAGGTGATTTTAAACTATGCAGTAGCCCCTTATTCTTTTGAAGGAACTACCTCTTAGTCTCTGTACAGGTTCCTCATGAGCATTATGAAGCATTCTGGAATTCACATTCTTTACAATGTTTCCATAGTTTGTGATGATCCACACAATCAAATACCTTTGCATCATCAATAAAGCACTAGTAAACATCTTTCTGACATTCTCTGCTTTCAGCCAAAATCCATCTGACTTCCACAGTAATATCTAGTTATTATCAGGATGCATAATCTCCAGCCATTGTACACCTGAAACTCAAGAAAAAAAATTATTAGAGCCCTCCTGTCCAGTCTTTATGGGAATATTCAGGGCTTACTTAAGAAAAGTTTTAGCCAAAGGAGTAATTTAGGTGGGAATTAGAGAAGTTAGTGGTGAGGACCAGGTGTTGTAACCAGGATGACCTGTGTTTAAATGTCACACTTACTTTGTACTAGTTGTGAGAAACTGACAAATAACTCAGAGCTTGTTTTCTTTGACATTTCTAAAAAATATGGATAAAAACACCTGCTTCTCAGGACTATTGCAATAATTTATAGAACATAATATGTGCAATGTTATTATTGTGTATAAATTTCCTTGAGCTGGTTCTGATTCACAGCCACCCTGTATAGAATTTTTAAGGCTGTAAATCTTTGTAAGAGTAGAAAGCCTCATCTTTTTCCCAGTATGTATAATTGTTGCTGTTGTTAAGTGCCATTGAATCAGTTCTGATCCATAACAACTCTGTATAGGGTTTCTGATGAGCAGCTGATGAACTTGAACCACCAACCTTGCGGTTCAAACTGACTTTGCAATCTAGCACATTAACCCACAGCACCACACCAGGACTCCAGTATGTGTAAAGGAACACAGCAAAATACTAGACAGAGAGTAAATGCTTCTCAGATGTTAGTAGCCTGCCCTTGTCTTTCTTTTAACCTGTCTATAAACCTAAGAGAAATGATTATTCCTGTTCAGACTAAATCACATGTTGCACAGAAGGTGCTCGACCCATTTTCATATATGCAGGACAATAAAAAGGGTATTCTTTGTGCATATATCTCATGTCCTTAATTGCATCATCTTCTAGACACCTTTTCATCATTTCCTCACCTCAGAATCTGGCAGTACTTTACAGGGTTCAGGTTGGCTCTGACCCTAAAACAACTTCTCTTCATTTCCGATAGCCCATAACAAGGAACATTTTTATGGAATATAATGGAGAGCCTGGCAGCAGTTTGAGGATCTAGTATGAGGCTTAAAATGCTGCAGTTATCAGTCAGTCGCACTACAGAGCAGGTCATGCATAATAAGCAGCTGCTTTATTAACTTGATGGAGTATGCAGCAAATACGAAATGATAGAATGCAGCTACAGACCAGAAGCTGAGGAGTCGCAGGAAAATGTGCCGGTGTGGGCCAATTTGAGGGTGCCACTGACAATAATGATAGAGATCAATTGTGACCTGCACACATTCTTTATCTGGAAACCTTTGGGAGATGACAAAGCACAGGAGCCATCCAGGCCTGCAGGGAAGACAAGCAGTGTCCACACTGAACTGCTCTGTCAGTGGGTAACAAATCTATTTTCCTCAGCACTGGGATGCTACTAAATAAACACTTAGCATGAATAAATATAAACTATTGAATGCCTGTTTCTCATGTTAAATTAGCAAGGATGTTTGGGGATTTGTTTCATGGCTTTAATCCAGGCATATTCTCCCCTCATCTGTATCTGAAAGACTTAACTTCTAGTGTTACTCTACCTATCCTAAGAACATTTCTTCATGACATGCAGAAAATGAGACTGTCTAACCAGCTAGTCAAAAAGAGTAAACGATGTGAGGCAGAGCGAGTGTGGGGAAGTGTCAGAGGATTCCATCTCCTTGCCTTCTGACCACCAGTGTGTTTCCTGAAAGGAAACTAGTACAGTGTGCCACTGTAGGATAAACATTGGACCATAAGGTAGGTTTGAAGTGCAATGTTGGTGGTTCAAACTCACCAGTCGCTCCTCAGAAACCCTATACAGGGTCCCTGAGCTGGAATTGACTAGACAGCACTTAACAACAACAACAACAACATACTGGTATAGTTGGAGATTCGAGTTCACCCAGAGGTTCCTTGGAAGAAAGGTCTGGCAAGCTACTTCTAAAACTGAGTCATTGAAAACCCTCTAGAAGATAGTTCCCCTCTGACATACATGGGGCCACTATGAGTTAAAATCAACTCAACTGAAAATGATTATATTAGTATGAGAGTGTGTTGTTAAGTGTCATTGAGTCGGCTCCAACTCAGAGAGACCCTGTATAGGACTTCCAAGGAGTGACTAGTGGATGTGAACTGCTGACTTTGTGATTAGTAGTTCAGTGCTTATCCTACAGCTCTAAACCAAGACTTCAGTATAAGAGTTGTTGTTGTTATTAAGTACCATCGAGTCAGTTCTGACTCATAGCAACCCTGTATAGGGTTTCCAAGAAGCAGCTGGTGAGTTTTAATGCCGACCTTGTGGTTTGCAATCTGGTGCTGATCTTACTGTGCCACACCAGGAGTCCAATATGAGAGCATTGTTGTTGTTATTAAGTGCTGTTGAGTCAATTCCGACCCATAGTAACCCTGTATAGAGTTTCCAAGGAGCATCTGGTGAACTTGAACTGCTGACCTTGTGATTCAAACTGACTTTGCAGTCCAGAGCATTAACCCACAGTGCCACATCAGGATACCAGTAGGAGAGTTGCTGTTGTTGTTAAGTGACATCGAGTCGGTTCTGACTCATAGCGACCTTAAACAGGGTTTACAAGGCTGTAAATCTTTACCAGAGCAGAAAGCCTCATCGTACTCCCATGGAGCAGCTGGTAGTTTCGAACTGCTGACCTTGTGGTTCACAGTTCAATTTGTAACCACTATGCTACCAGAGCTGTAGTAATCCCCATAGTCCAGCTGGAAAAAAAAACAAAAAACACCCATAACCTTTAAGTACATGCAAATTTCTACTTGTTCCAACTTCTTTTTAGCCTTCAGTGGTTACGTAATTCCATTCTGTCCTTTTCCATAGTGACTTTCTGATCCACAATAACCACAGAAGAGCAAACTGGCCTAATTAAAATAACCAAATTACAAGCATTTGTGCCTAAATTTATGTCCAGCCAAATTGAAGTTGGGCATGTTATGGGAAAAAAAACTTTGTTCAGTGACATAGGTATTCCTATCCTAAATTCTCTGTTATATTTCAAGTCAGTTTTTGTTTTCCTTCACAATACAAGTAATTGTCAAAATTTTCCATTTTATTTTGCAAGTATTCCCACAACATCAGGCATAACACTTTAACATATTCCACCACAGCTAGATGAGGCTGTCTCTATACACAATGACCTTAATTTCTAAGCCAAAAATAGTATATGTGGGCTGCCAGCAGAGCAAAGGATTTTACCTAATACCCTAACTCAGTTCCTCCTTCATCAATTCAATTCTCAATGCTGTCACTGGAATTATCTTCCTAAATTTAGCATCTCATCAAGACACCTCCATGCTTCAAATCTTTGGAGTCTCTACTTTGATATAGCCTGATATGGCGCCGTAGGATAAACACTTGTCAAAGTCAGTTTGAACTGCAAAGTCAGCAGTTCAAACTCACAAGCCAATCTTCAGAAACCCTATACAGCATCACTATGAGTCAGCACCTACACAACAGTACTTAACAACAGCAATTTACCTATATGACAGTAGCTATATTTCTTGATTGAGTAAACAGAGCTCTATGTAGCCTGTCCAAGTCAACTTGTCACTATTCCACGTCATAAACCTCATAAAGTCCAACCATTCTAAACTTCTCACCACATCTAAATTACAGTCTTCTCAAGATTACATATATTTGTGCCTGCTATATTTTCTGCAGGAGCATTCTTCCTACACACACACACATTTCTACTTATTGTTCATGACAAATTCAAATGTCCCCTTGGGTATCTTTTTCAGATTCTTCCATGCAGAGCTAGTTGTTTCTTAGAAAATTATTTGTGACTCTATTAATGCACTCACCACACTTTGTATCAACCTGGTCTTCTCCTAAACTGTATACACTTCTCTATATTTGAGTGCTTACAGAATGGTACTCAGCAACATCAATGACATCAGTCCTAAACTAAAGCACAATGCAGTTTTAAATAAACTGTATTGAGAAATAACTGTAAACTCTGTTTGCTGTAATCTGTTTTTCTTGTCACCATCATGAGATGGGTTCTATATCAGTGAAAAGTACCACTTGGGGGAGATGTTGTAAAGATAGTGCCAGCATTGGGTTTGGGGGTGGGAAGTACTAAGTAACCCATAATAACCCCCAAACCTAACATGTTGAACTTACAACAATAGATATAATTAGTACCAAAACCACAATCCAACTGGTTTATCAGTAATCAGAAGTCATTAAACCAGGACTTTCATGAAGAATAATGTTAAGAAAGAGAACACATTTATTATCACTCATTCAATATATTTATACTTCACTTTAGACATAGCTTGGATTTAATAGCTGTGATTTTGATATATTTAGGAGGTTCATTACAAAAATCTATTGTGCCTATTTTTTTTGTTAGCTAAAAAAGTTCAAGAGGTGTGTCTATTTGGGAGGTACAAAAAGCTAAAGAAATGGTTAATTTGGAAAGGTGCTAATTTCAGAGAAGAGGGCACAATAATATTAAAAATACTTTCTTCCCCTTACGCAGAAGTTTCCTTTCAACTACAACTAAGTATTGACTCTAGGTAAACTACTTTTAGCCCAATATTCACACTTACTGACAATCTGAGTCAATGACAGAGTGACATCATTCATTCCAAAGGACACCCAATGTGATGCTTTAACTTGGTGCTCTAGAGTTAATTAGAAAAATTACTCCATGCCACACCATGTTGTAGGGTCTGTATTTCAAATACAGAATTCAGTAACAATAATTTATGGCATAACATCTTCAGGTCTGATCTAAGACAAAGGACAAAATAATTTCAAAACAGTCCCTGAAGAATAATAGATTTGTTTCCTTCTTCACACATAAAAAATAATCTAAAAAGAAAAATAAAAGCTACTGTAGGTAAATAAAGCTTGCCAATTTCTCAATTTTCAGTTATCTTCTTTACAAATGGTTTTCCTTCCTGGCAGTAAAAAAAGAAAAACATAGCCCCCTCTATTGAGTTTCTGTTGTTGTTGAGTGCAGTCGAGTCGGATACAATTCATAGCGACCCTATATAGAGTTTCCAAGGAGCAGCTGGTGAGCTTGAACCACTGACCTTGTGGTTCAAACCAACCTAGGAGTCCAGTGCTTATACTACAGCTCCATACCAGGATTTTATTTAGTTTATATTGTAATGCAAAAGGGTGTCAGTCTGGGAAAGTGTTCCAGGTTCAGGAACCTAAAATGTATACTCTCCAGCTTCCCTGCATGGGTAGGAATGTGGGAAAGATTCCTCAGCTCTGACTTAGGCTGGTCTCAGCCTGGCTAGAGTCTGAGATCAGTTCATACCATCAATGAGACCCTGATGTCTATTATCATGTGTCAGAGATTCTGATGATTCTATTTGGTTCTAAGGTCCAGTTTACTCCTATCTGCAATTACTTAGTCCAGAATTGTATCCCACCTCTCATTCCTCAGAAGCCTCCATATCACTATGAAGATGCTAATAGTTGTTCTAGAAACAAACATCTAAACCTAACCTGTTGTTGTTGTTGTTATGTGCCGTGGAGTCGGTTCTGACTCATAGCGACCCTGTACAGGGTTCCCGAGGCTATAAAACTTCACAGGAGCAGAAAGCCTCCTCTTTCTCCCGCGGAACAGCTGGTAGTTTTGAACTGCTGACCTTTAGGTTCACAGCCCAATTCGTAACCACTACACCAGGTCATCAAAAAGATAAAACTGCAAGATAACCAGAAAGTAAATCTCTAGCAGAACAGAGATACTGGGGGATACTAATAGCAGTCTCTGGTGAGGATTCATTATCATCTTTGTTGTTGTTAGGTGCCATAAAGTCAGTTCCAGCTCATAGTAACCCAATGCACAATAGAGCAAAATACTGCCCAAGCCTACACCAATCATCCTCACAATTAAGACAAATCATCATCTTTTGATGGTCAAAATTATCAAGATAACAGGCTGTTACAAAGTTGCTTTTTTTTTTTTTTCATCAGTACATTTTGAGAAAATAATAGGCCTTGGCTCTAAGATGTTCATTTAACTACGGAATTCAGTTCAACAGAAGCTTTTCAATTTGAACTTTTTAACTATTTCACTTTCTAGAATCATCAAAAGTCATTTCGTGTTGATACGTGCACCAAGTGAAAGTTGTTCTGAGATAAATATTCTCAGGCCAAATTACTTTAATATCAAATATGTTAATAATAATAGCTATTAAAAAATGTAAAAGTGGAGTGCTCAGGGAGCAAATTTAAGCAATCTTTTATCAAACAAATAGCCATGTCCTTTGACTTATTGCTCTGCTGAAACAATCAAAATTCAAGTAAAATATATGGAGAAAGCAGTTTATTTGCATTTCATGCCCAGCCTGTTTCACTTCCTCTTTACAATTATGACTATGCTTGCCTTTTTTTCCTATTAACAAAAGCCAAAATAAAACCTTGAAATCAGATATTAAAAATCCAAGATTAATTAGAGTAGCACAATTTCTTATGACACAGGTACATTAGATTTAATCTAGTTTTTCAATAAAATTAAGCATGAAACACCTATTCAACACATTTCTCAAGCATCTAGGGTGCTTTGAGGAAATTCAACATGTGTGTTTTCTCTTTGTTGAGGAAAAAAATTACAAAGATAAATGGTAGCACCTGAAAAGCGAGAGAAGTAAGGACCTAGGTCTGTGGAGGCACTTTAATCACTTGCAAGCAGTTTATCATTCAACATAATAACACTGGGCCTTAAAAAGCCTGCTCTGACACTCTCATTTGTCCTGTGACAGAGTGCTCAGTGCATGGGAATTTAATATCCCCAATGCAATCAAACTCCACAGTGCACAAAATGTGCCTATTATCTATAAACTAGAAGTCACAGTACTAACCACTCTATTCTGACTAGGTATCAGTGTCTATTACCCAAAGACAGAGTCCTAATCCAGGTAGAAGGAAAGATGTTTGTAAATGCTCAAACACAGATGCTTCAGCACTTGGTGCTAACTGAAATGTTGGCACCCAGTGGCTCCGCGGGAGAAAAGATGTGGCAGTCTGCTACCATAAACCTTAGTGTTGTTAGTGCCGTGCAGTCAATTTTTTTATTCCTAGCAACCGCAGTGGTTACGAATCGGGCTGCGAACCTTAAGGCCAGCAGTTGGAAACTACCAGTCGCTCCGCGGGAGAAAGATGAGGCGTTCTGCTCCCGTAAAGATTTACAGCCTCGGAAACCCTGTACAGGGTCACTATGGGTCGGAAACGACTCGACGGCGCTTAACAACAACAACAGCAACCGCATGTAATAAAGTAGAAATGTCCCCTTGGGGTTATGATCTTTATGGAAGCCAAGCTGCTAGGTGGATTCGTACTGTCAACCTTTTGGTTAGGAGCCGAGCAGTAAAAATTACAAGCCAAGAAAAAGCCCTATAGAAGAAGTTCTACTTGGTCACAGGGGTCACCGTGAGTTGGAATTGACTAGATGGCACCAGGCTTCATTCCACAATGCATAAGAGCAGGGCATATGCATTTTTCCAAAGCCACACTGGTGATTCTGTCACAGGACTGCTGAAGATCACAAGGATGTGATGGTGACCTTTCAGCATCATGGCAGAAACGTTGTTTTGAATTTGGTCAGCAGACTTCATGTACACTTGCAGAAAAATAAGGGTAGTCTCATTTATGGAGGCTATATACTGATTTTTCCAGTTAGTGGGCAGCCCTCTTGTGAGTACTCTGATAGGATGTAAACATCCCTTTCCATAGAAATAAGCAAATCTTCTAGCTGTTCTGCTTTGATTAACCTGGGACAAAATCACTTGTAGGTATTATTATCATCATTTTCTAAGTAAATAAATGGAAAATATGAGAGGTAGAATGACTTACCTAATTTCACATGGCTGGTTAAAATGTGGCTCAGAGCCAGAATTAAGTTCTAGTTCTCTTAAGTTTTTGCTGATTTCAACATGTATGTTCTATTGCGCTATCCTCACAAATAATTTCTGATTTTTTTTAAAAAAAGAAGAAAAATGAGAGTTGATTTTAAAACACAGGTCCCTGAACCAGCATCATCAATGCCACATGGAAAATGTGAGAATTTATTAGAAATGAAGATTCTCAGGTCCCACACTCCAGATCCAGAGAATCAGACCCTTTGGGGTGGGCCCAGACCTCTTGACAATTCTGATGGTTCCTAAAATTTAAGAACCAGTTTTAGAAAAATAGTCAAACTACAAAATCTTTCTCCCAAACCTTGTTTCCTGTTGTTGTTGTTGTTGTTGTTGTTAGGTACCATTGAGTCAATGCCGACCCATAGCGACCTTATGCACAAGAGAACAAAACACTGCCCAATCCTGGGCCAACATCA
>NW_006408520.1:5598715-5609148 GCF_000296735.1 Chrysochloris asiatica
CAAAGGCATCAATTCTTCTATGATCCTCCTTATTCACTGTCCAGCTTTCGCATCCATATGAGGCTATTGAAAACACAATGGCCTGGGTCAGGGGCACCCTAGTCCTCAAGCTGACATCTCTGCTCTTCAACACTATCTATGATTTAAGTCCTTGTGAGGATAATTTAAGCAAATGTAGATTTGACCAAGACAACTTTTCATACAAAGTTATGGTGTAGACTTCATACAAAGTTATGAAAAGTTATGAATTCTACACCTTAAAGTGGCCAAGAATAGAAAAGATCAGAGTGAAAGAGTGTCTCAGAGATATGAACAAAACACATCTCCAACTTAATTTCTCTGTAAGCCCTTCTCAACAACTCAGGATCTTACTCCCACTCTATGTCAGACTCTCCTTTTTTGAAATTTACCATCATATCCACATAATGTTTTGAAGGTGGAATGGTGAACTATTTAAGGATTTCATTTTAAGTCTAACCCTTATGATAGACCACTAAAATCAATATGGATATGTTTTAAAAAATATTCACTTGTCTCTTCCATTCCACCTTTTATATCCTAATATCCTATATATGTTCTTAAAGATTTCACACCTCTTTCTCAAAAATATTCATTCATTGATTCAAAAGTGATTTGTTAAAAGCCTACATTAGTCATTTCTGTAAGTTGCCCTGGATACAATGATGAACATAAAATACTTGATTGACAGTAGAGGAACCAGACAAGTTTCCAAGCAGCTTTCAACAAATTCTGCTGGTGCTGTGGATTAGGCATTGGGTTGATAACCACAAGGTCAGCAGTTCAAACCCAGCAGCCACTCCATGGAAGAAAGATGAAACTGTCTGCTTCCATAAAGATTTACAATCTCAAAGACACTATGTTGAATCACAATCTGAATTATCTCAATGGCAGTGATTTAAGCAGCTTTGAGCATTGGGTAATTTTCCCTTGGCTTCCATTACATAACTGTCATCCGCTCTATTGCTATGTTCTGGCACTTTCTTTTGTCTTGCTTTTCACACATTCGCTCAATCTGTTATTGTTGTTGTTGGGTACCTTCAAGTCGATGCTGACTCACAGCAACCCTATGAACAACAGAACACTCCCCAGTCCTGTGCCATCCTCACAATTGTTATACTTGAGCCCATTGTTGCAGCCACTGTGTCACTTTGTCTAGTTGAAAGTCTTCTTCTTTTTGATGGAATTATTATGTTCTTCTCCATGTTTTGGTCCTTCCTGACAAGAAGTTCAAAGCACGTAAGATGAAGACTTGTCATCTTCCCTTTTAAAGAGCATTCTTGCTATATTTCTTACAAGATAGATTTTCTTGTTCTTCTGGGAGTCCATGATATATTCAATATTCTTCACCAATAACATAATTTAAAGATACTGGTTCTACTTTGTTTTTATTTATACACTGTCTAACTTTTGAATGCTTATGAGTTATTGAAAATATATAACTTGGGTTAGGTGCATCTTAGTCCTCAAAGGGACATCTTTGTTTTTTAGCACTTTAAAGAAGACTTTTGTGGCAAATTTTCCAAATGCAATACGTAGTTTCATTTCTTGACTCCTGCTTCCATGAACATTGATTGTAGATGGAAGTAAGTTGAAATCCTTGACAACTTCAATCTTTTCTCCATTTAGTATCGTGTTGCTTATTGGTCCAGTTGTGAAGATGTTTTTATGTTTTCTTTATGTTAAGGTATAGTCCATACTGAAGATAGGAATTCCTCAAGTGTCTGTCTTAACTTTTCATGTTTCTCAGTTTGTGTATTCAGGAAATTATATCCACATCACCAGCTTCAATTTTCACATATTTATTCATCACTCACTAATTTGTTACTACATCTCTGACACACATTTCTCCTTGGAGTTCTAGAGTCATACAAATAATTTCTTACTCTGCATTCATACTTGGATATCTCAAAGGCACTTCAAACAAAGCAATACAAAGCTGCTGAATTATTTCCAGCCCCACATTTCATCTCTATATGTGGTTTTCTTCCAATGTGATTACTACTGACGAAAGACTAATTCTGTTAAGCAAACCAGAAATCTAGGAATCACCTCTGTCCCCTTTGACCTTGCTATCTGTGCCAAAACCACACCCCGTTAATTTTACATACAAAATATCTCTTGGGATCTTTACTACTGCACCACATGTCCTCTACAATATCCTAATACAAACTATTCATATCTCTGGCTTGACCTATTGTAGTATGTCTTCCATCCATTCAAACTATCACCAAACCACTCTCCATAATGTACAATGATCTTTTCAAAGTGCAACTCTAATCATAGTATTCTACCACTGTTTAAAACTCATCAGAGGCTCCCCATCAATAATAGGCTGAAGAGCCAAACTTAATGTTTCTCACAAAATCCTGGATCCTGTTTACCTCCCCAGCCTCATCGTAAGATGATGCTTTCCTTCTGCAAGCCAGTCATTACATTTTTTTCTAGAATAGCTATGCTTCCCTCCAGTCACAGAGCCTTAAGATGCAACTTTCTTCATCTCAGACAGCCTCCCTACCAATCTGAAGCCCCCTTTACCAGTTCTTTTAACATTTTATTTCAACCAGTTTTCCTTTCTCAGGGATCCTAGCATGACCTACATGAAGTACTTAATTAACCCATTTCATAAGCCCTCCAAAAATGTCTCCATAGCCACAGGTACCAGTTATAAATTTGAATTAATTTGTAGGATTCTTTGATTACTGTCTACTGCCCCCTCTAAACCACAAACAGTCCCATGAAAGCAGGAACCATGTTTCCTTTTAATCCACCACTTTATCCTCAGTCATTAAGTTATTTAATATGTATTTGTTTTCCAGGAAGTATTCTAGGCACTGAAATTGCAGTAATAAGACAGAGAAGATTCCTTGAGTTATTTACTCTGTGGTGACATTGTTAAAGTACCGTCAAGTCAGTTACAACACATAGCAAAACTTTACGGGGTTTCTGAGGAAGGGTTGGTGGGATTGAACTACCACCTTGTGGTTCAAATTGACCGTGTGATCCAGTGCTTACCCTACAGTGCCACACCAGGACTCCACTGGAGTGAGGTAGTGATGTTGTTGTTGTTAAGTGTCATTGAGTCAGTATCAACTCTTAACAATGCAGTATAGGGTTTCCAATGAGTGGCTGGGGAATTTGAACTGCTGACCTTGTGGTTCAAACAGACCTTGCGGTCCTGTGCTTATCCTACAGTGCCACACCAGGACTTCTCTGAAGTGATTGTTTTTGCTGTTAAGTACCGTGATAGGCAGCAGAAAATAGCAAATGCTCATCTTAAGATAAGAATAACAGGTGATAATAAGTGCTATGTATTGGTAAGGCTAGGATCATCACTGAACTACGAACCACAATGTCAGCTGTTCAAACCCACCAGCTGCTCCTCAGAAACCCTGTAGAGGGTCACTATGAATCAGGGTTAACTTGACAGCACTTCAAAAAACAATAAGTGCAATGTAGAAATTTTTTAAAGGGGTGGTACAATAGAATGTACCAGATGATGATTTTTGGTTTGAAAAAAAAAAATACCTTTTGGAGTGATGAAATGTATCAGACTCATTATGAATGTTCAGTAAATATTTATGGACTGTTGTTACTGATTAAGCAGCCCCTAACTGAGCCTTCTATTATTCAGGTTCTGAGAGATGGGGGTAAAGGAGAGAAATGGGCAGGTGACATGAATAATTTCTGTTGTAGCGACTATTGGCTGACAGATCCTTTTTTTTCAGTGCTGCTTTCCAAAGAAGTGAAGCGTAACACATTGATTCTTGTAATTTCTATTGTGAGACAGGGATGACTGGTCTTATTGACAAGAGTGATTCAGTAACTTAGGCACATTGAGACTGTGAACTGGCTGAAGAAAACGCTGCATATGCTGTAGTTAATACTATAGCTGACTTCAAGACATTGGTTTGAACTAGGCACAGAAAAGTTAGTACTATATTCTTGATTTAAGGTTGTGTTTTCAAAGTTAAACTAAGTGTGTAAGCAAATTCATAATATCTAGGCGATATATTGAACATAAAATATAATTTTTAACTCGAGAACCATCTCGTGTCTTCTCTCCCACCCATGGGTACACTCTCCAATTGCAGTTATCCTTGATTATTTTCTCATCCTCTAACTGCAGAGTAACAATAAAAATTTACACACTGAATGATGAATAAGATATGTTCTTCCCCAGGCAGAAAGCGGGATCAAAGTAAAGTATGCTACTCAAACCTATGGCCTCTTTAAAAAGCAGATGTTTCTTCATAGGATGAACTGAAATATTTAATGCTTGATGAAAATATGGCCTAGGAACTACTTTAAAGTAATCACTCAACTACATAAATAAAGTGTTCTACTGAATAAGAGTTTTAGACAATCAGGTGTTTTTTAGTTTGCTATGTTTTTTAATTTTAAATTTTTTGTGTATGTGTGGATGGGTAGATGGGTATACATATGGTGTGAGAAGAAGAAGGGAATTCAGAAATTTTCTAATTAAACCACTTAAGTAAAAGTATCTTTCTTTTTACTAGGTAACTTTTGATAACAAATTTGAGGATGCTATCATTAATAAGCTAATGATTGAAATGTATGTTAACCAAATCATTTTACTTAACGTGAGTTCCTTTGGGAAATTTACTTAACAGACTTGAGCCTCAGTTTCCTAAAACACAAGTGCTAATAATTGTTGTTAGCTGTCATCAAGTCAGCCCAACTCATGACAACCCCATGTACAATGGAACAAAATGCTGCCCAGTCCTTCACTGTCACCATGATGGGTTACAGATTGACTTTTGTGGTCCATAGGGTTTCATTGGTTGATTTTCAGAAGTACATTGACAAGCCTTTCTTCCTCATTCGTATTAGTCAAGAAGTTCTGCCAAAATCTGCTCAATATCATAGCAAAGCACAAACCTCCACTGACAGGTGGGTAGTGGCTGCCCATGATGTGTATTGGCTGGGAATCAAACCAGGGCCTTCCATATGGAAGGAGAAAATTCTACTACTGCCTCCATAGTGATAATCATACCTTTTCCCACACTTAGATAATGCCAACATCTACTACATTGTCTACATGTGGAAGGTAATGAGGAAAGATGTAGTTATTATTTGCATGTTGTCGTCTAATGAGGAGAAATGACTTTGCAACTTGAAAGTAGGCAGTAACGAACATACCTAAGTGAAATACACAGGCTACAGTCTAATGACATCACCAGTCAATTATTTCCCTTGGAATAGGACCTAAAAAGTGTTTACCAATTCTTGCTGATCTTCTGAATTACTTGAGGAACACTTGTTGTTACTGTTGTTGTTGTTGTTAGGTGCCATTAAATTGGTTCTAATTCATAACAACCCAATGCACAACAGAACAAAACAATGCCTACTCCTTTGCCATCCTCACAATTATTATGCTTGAGCCCATTGCTGCTGTCACTGTGTCAATCCCTTTTACTGGAGGTGGGGGGGAGTCTTCCTCTTTTTCTGCTTACTTTCCACTTTACCAAACATGATGCCCTTCTCCAGGGACTGATCCCTTATGATAACATGTCCAAAGTAGGAGACACAACGTCTCACTATCCTAGTTTCTGAACATTCTGACTGTACTTATTCCAAGACAGATTTGTTCTTCTGGCCACATGTGGTACTTTTAATATTTTTCCCCAGTACCATAATTTAAATGTATCACTTCTTTTTTTTTTTTTCAGTCTTACTTATTCATTCACCAACTTTCACATTCATTATGAGGCAATTGAAAATATCATGCCTTGGGTCAGGTATACCTTAGTCTTCAAGCTGATATCTTTGCTCTTTAATACATTAAAGAAGTCTTGTGCAGCAGATTTGCCTAATGCAATATGTTGTCTGATTCCTTGACTGCTGCTTGTATGAGTGTTCATTATTAATCCAAGCAAAATAAAGTCTTTGATAACTTCAATCTTTTCTTTGTTTATCATTATGTTATTTATTGGTCCAGTTGTGAGGATTTTTGTTTTCTTCACATTAAGATGCCATCCGTACAGAAGGCTATATATATAGTCTTTGATATTTGTCAATATTTTAAGTCTTCTTCCCTTCCAGCAAGCAAAGTTGTATCATTTGCATATTGTAATGTGTTAATGACTCTTCCTCCAACCCTGATGCCACATTCTTCTTCATATAATTCAATTTCCCAGATTATTTTCTCAGCATTATTTTCTCAGATTGAACAAGTATAGTGAAAGTATACAACTCTGGCACACACCTTCCCTGATTTTAAACCATTCAGTGTCCCCTTGTTCTATTCTAATGACTGCCTCTTGGTCTATGTACAGTTTCCTTGTGAGCACAATGAAGTGTTCTGGAATATCCATTCTTTGTAATGTTATCCACAGTTTATCCTTATCCACATAGTCAAAAAACTTAGTATCATCAATAAAGTACAAGGAAATATCTTACTGGTCTTCTCTGCTTCCAGCCAAGATCCATATGACATCAGCAATGATATCCCTCATTCCATGTCCTCTTCTGAGAAATACTTAGAAAGTACAAATTTATAAGGGATCACCCATGTTACAGAACACAAAACTTGAGAGTATCTTATAATAGCTAATATTCTAGAGCATTTTTTATATATTACTGCTTGCAAAGTTCATGACAATACTCCATATACTGTAAAAAGAACAGAATTTGGAGTTAAAAGGAGTTTTATTTCATACTTCATTACTTTTCAGCTACATAAATCCCTTAACTTCTTCAATCCTCAGTTTTCTCACCTACAAAATAGAAGGAAAATGTAGTTCAATCTACACTGACTTTCATTTTCAAAAATCTTGAAATACAATGTTGTCAGTGACAATATCCAAATATCTACAAAAAAGATCATTTATATTACTATTAATCAAATTTATATACCAACCACTAATACCAAAGATGAAGAAATGGATGATTTTTACCAATTTGTGCAATCAAAATGCATTTTTGATTGGAATGCAAAAGTTGTAAAGAAGAAAGTATGGTCTTGGAGGATAGAAACAATAATATTGAAGATCATATTTGCATGGTAGATGTTTGTAAGACCAATAACCTATTAGTTGAAAATTCAATTTTTCAATAGCATAAACATCTACATCAGATGTAACTCACCTGATGGAATACATAGGAATCAAATTGAGTACATTTGTGGAAAGAGACAATGGAAAAACTTAATGTTAAGTTAGAACAAAGCTAAGGGCCAACTGCAGAGAAGACCATCATCTGCTTATATGCAAATTCAAGAAATTTAATACAAACCCACAAGAGTCAAAGTACAAACTTGCACATATCCCACCTAAAATTTGAAACCATCTCAAGCACAGATGTAATACATTAAACGTGACCAATGACCAGATGAGTTGTGGGATAACATCAAAAAATTAAAGGGCCATTAGAAATAAATGGAAAGAGAGAAAAGACTAAAATGGATGTCACGAGAGATTCTGAAACTTGCCCTTGAATATAGAGTAACTAAAGTGAAAGGAAGAAGAAATGAAGTAAAAGAACTCAATGGAAGATCTCAAAAGGTGACTCCAGAAGAGTAAAACAGAGTTGGAAAACCGAAAATGAATAACCAGATTGGTATTTATCAAGCAAAAAAAAAAAACTGAGGACAAATTCAAGCCTCAAGTTGTAATATTGAATGATTCAATGAGCAAAAAATGTAATGACCCAAAAATAATTAAAAGAAGAAGGAATGAAAACACAGATTCTCTGTACCAAAAAGAACTGGCTCTCAGCCATTTCAGAAGGCAGCATATGGCTAAAAGTCAATGGTACCTAAAGAGGATGTCTAAGATGAACTAAGACCATTGACAAGAAACAAAGTTCAGGAATTAATAGAATAACAATTGAAATATTTCAACAAACAAATGCAACACTGGAAGTGTTCACTCATCTATGGCAAGAATTTTGGAACACACCAACTTGGCCAATCAACTAGAAGAGATCCATATTTGTGCCCATTCCAAATAAAAGTGATACAATATAATGCAAAAATTATCCAACAATGTCATTAATATCACACTCAAGCTAATTTTTTCTGAAGCTAATTTTAAAATGATTGCAGTGGTACATCAACATTGAACTTTTGGATATTCAAGCCAGATTCATAAGAGAACAATGAACAAGGGATATAACTGCTGATGTCCATCAAATAGATTTTGCCTGAAAGCAGAGAATACCAGAAAGAGTTTTTCTGACTATGCAAAGGCTGACTGTGTAGATCTTAATAAATTATGGATAACTTTGTGAGGAATAGAAATTCCAGAATACTTAAGTGTGCTCATGCAAAGACTGTATGTAGATAAAGAGGTGGTTATTGGAAAAAACAAAACAATGAGATACTACATGGTTTAAAATCAGGAAAGGTGTTTGTCAGGGTGATATTACTCCCCTTACTTATTCAATGTGCATGTTGATCAAATACTTGGAGAAGCTGGATTACATTAAGAAAAACATAGCATCGAATTGTGAGGAAAAGGCTCATTAACAATCTGTGTTATGCAGATAACACAACCTTGCTTGCAGAAAGTGAAGATGACTTGTAGTAATTATTGATGAAGATCAAAGACTACAGCCTTCCACATGATTACATCTAAATATAAAGAAAACAGAAATCCTCAAAAGGAGATCAGTAAATACTATCATGATAAACAGAGGAAATATTGAAGTTGTCAAGGAATTCATTTCGCAATTAACACCCATGGAAGCAGCAGTCAAGAAATCAAATGAAAGATTGTATTGAAAAACTGTTGCAAAAGACCTCTTTAAAGTGTTGTAAAGCAAAGATGTCACCTGGAAGGCTAAGATGAGCTTGCCTCAAACCATGTTTTTTTCAATTGCCCTACATTCATGTTAAAACTGTGCAATGAATGAGGAATACCAAAATAGAATTTATGTATTTGAATTATGACATTGGCAAAGACTATTAAATATACAGTGGACTATCAGAAGAACCAACAAATATGTCTTGGAAGAAGTATAGCCATAATGCTCCATGGAAGGAAGGATGGCAATATTTCATCTTACTTACTCTGGACATGTTATCAGGAGGAACCAGACTCTGGAGAAGGGCATCTTGTGTAGTAAAGTATAGCGTCAGCAAAAAGAGAGGAAGACCATCAACGAGATGGATTGTCACAGTGACCTCAATTATAGCAATAGTTGTGAGGCTGCCATAGGACTGGGCAATAGACTGTTGGAAATAAGGCCACTATGAGTCAGAACTGACTCAGAAAGCATCAAACAACAACAATCTCTACTTACTAAGTCTTTTGAAAATCCCAAAGCCTGTTTAGATGTAAAGTATAAGTCTTGAAAATGGGAAATGGTTTCTTATTGTCAGGAGATACTGTGAGTTCCAAATGTTCTTATTAAATAGTAGCAGTAAGAAAAATATGGATATCTGGAAAAGATGTATAAGTGAGTTTGTGCTGGGGTCATATTACTTTAAAAAAAAAAAATGAGCCAAATAAAACTAGGTAACATCAATTTTGATGGCACTTCTTCCTTTATTTCTTTAAAGATTTCTAATTTCTTGCATTAACTCATGTTGGTTGTTAAAAGAAAACATAACAATGTGTTTGAAATCTGAACTCTGGAAGAATACAATGCAGATTTCTAGGATAAAAAATCATATCTATCTATCAAATTTAATTATTTAGGAAAACTACTATCTTTCTTTAACTTTATATGTTTCATTTTAAACTATTCTAAGTTCCTTATAATCAGAAACTATCCTGGGGTTCTCATTCCTCCTTTATAACTTTAATTTTTGTTTGGTTTTACTTAATAGTTTCCACACTTCTAAATCATCATCTAAATTAGATTTTATAGTAGATGGAACATTTACAAAAGCAAATAAGAGAATTAAAAAGTCATAAGGATGTTAATGCATACGCAAGAGAAACAAATGGATTTTTTTTCTCCTATGAATGCAGAGTGAACTTTCATTTATGAGCCTAGATCATTGGTAGTGAAACGATTGCAATGTTTATGTGAAATGAGCATATAACTATAATGCAAGCTTTCAGGATATATATCACACTTCATCTAGGTAATAGGGAGTGGCCACTGAAGATTCAAGAGTGAAATGTTCTCTCGTTTTTATCAATGCTGGACATTGAAGATTAGAAAACAGATGAAAAGCTCAAGAACATAACAAGAACACAATCTCTGAGACTGAAAATATTACACACAAGATAAGTAAGAACCACTGGCACCTAGAAAACATCCCAGAAGCAATTAGGAAACACTCCAGTGAAAAGGTTGTGGTAGAAAACAAACAAGATGGCGGATCGGGTGGACGTGTAGCACAGAGCTCTGCCAACAACAACACAGAATACCCGACCAAGCAGGCTCAGGGAATGGTCCCAGAACTCTGAACCACATATAAAGGAATACTTAGAAGGTTG
>NW_006408520.1:5609248-5611178 GCF_000296735.1 Chrysochloris asiatica
AGATCACCACAGTACAACAAACTGACAGACAAGTGGTGGTGTTTCCTATTAGTATCCTATTAAATAAAACAAAAACATATGCAAAGCCAAAGAAGTAATAGTTCTTTGAAGAAGTCAACAAGCCTGATTGCCAAAGGTATGATCTTTCTGACTGGAAATAATAATGAGGAAATAAATTGTGGTAAATCTCCTCAAAATTAGTATTTAAGTAAAAGTTAAGGCAGACAGGCAAAAACAGTGAAAGAATGGATGCTTAATAACGAAGAATTCTCTGACAAGGACGGCTTCCAGACTAAAACTAGTAGAACATCTGAAGAAAGGGCCCTGTCGAGACTCCTGGACAGGTTACTAAACCTGTTTCCCTTTTCACTCTACCCCAGTGTTCCTAGTGTGGGTTCAGACCAATGTACTATGAGTGGAAGGATGTACACTGAATCTATAAACCATTGTTGATGTTTTTAAGGGCTGTAGAGTAGGTTCCTACCCATAGCGACCCTGTATAGGGTTTCCAAGGAGTTGCTGGTGAGCTAGAACCTCTGACTTTGCGTATCAAATGACTTTGCAGTCCAGCGCATTAACCCACAGTGCCACAACAGGTCTCTCTATAAACCATGTTGTTGTTGTTGTGAAGTGCCATCGAATTGGTTCCGACCCATAGTGACCCTGTATAGTGTTTCTGAGGAGCAGCTGGTGAGTTTGAACTGCCGAACTTGCAGTTCAAACGGCTTTTCTGTCTGGCACATTAACCCACAGCGCCACACCAGGACTCCTCTATAAACCATTGTTGTTGTGTTGTGAAGTGCCATAGAGTCGGTTCCGACCCACAGCGACCCTGTATATGGTTTCCGAGGAGCAGCTGGTGAGTTTAAACTGCCGACCATGCAGTTCAAGAGACTTTGCATTGTGGCACATTTACCCACAGCGCCCCACCAGGACTCCCTATAAACCATTTGTTGTTGTTATGTGCCGTGGAGTCGGTTCCGACTCATAGCGACCTGTACAGGGTTTCCGAGGCTGTAAATCTTTACGGGAGCAGAAAACCTCCTCTTTCTCCCGTGGAGATATTGGTAGTTTCGAACTGCTGACCTTGAAGCCTGCAGCCGGATTCGTAATCACTACGCTACCAGAGCTCCTTCCTATAAACCATACAGCCCATGAAAAACCTGCCTCACAATGCTTCCATCTCTCTCTTCTCCCACTTGCTGCCTGGAAACAGAACCAAGCAAAGAACTCCTCAGCTCTAAGGCACATACAGCTCTAAATTGTAAATTCTTAAATCACCAGGGAAACTCCATTCACCCAACACCTGCACAGAAATGCTATTTGAATGATCCTCTGGTAGCGTAGTGGTTACAAATCGGGCTGCGAACCTCAGGGTTAGCAGTTCGAAACTACCAGCTGTTCTGCTGGAGAAAGATGAGGCTTTCTGCTCCCATAAAGATTTA
Source organism: Chrysochloris asiatica (assembly GCF_000296735.1). Taxonomy (NCBI): domain Eukaryota; kingdom Metazoa; phylum Chordata; class Mammalia; order Afrosoricida; family Chrysochloridae; genus Chrysochloris; species Chrysochloris asiatica. The sequence continues at coordinate 5,610,694 of NW_006408520.1, forward strand.
CAGCCTCAGAAACCCTTTACAGTCAGAACCGACTCCATGGCACATAACAACAACAACAAATTCCCACTGGAATACTGGTGTGGCACTATAAGATAAGCACTGGACCACAAGGTCAGTTTGAACTGCAAGGTTGGTGATTCTCAGCACCAGCCATTCCCGGGAAACCTCATAAAGGGTTGCCTGAGTCAAAATTGACTAAATGGCACTAATCAACAAACAACAACAAATTCCCACTGGGCTCAACAACTGAAACCCATGGGTTGTGTATGTTGTTGTTGTTGTTGTCAGGTGCCATCGAGTGGGAACCGACTCATAGCGACCCCATGCACAGCAGAACTAAACAATGTTCAATCCTGGGCCAACCTCACTACCACTGCCACACTTGAGTCCATCAATGATGCCACCTGGCTGATCCATCTCATAGGGAGTTTTCCTCTTTTTCTCTGACCCTCCACCCTACCCAGCATGACATCCTTCTCCAACGA
>NW_006408520.1:5612928-5672788 GCF_000296735.1 Chrysochloris asiatica
CTGATGGTATATGGAGGGGATTATAATCAATGTAATGAAACAAGTTATATGAATTGTTGAATGTGAAACTGATGATGTGCCCTGTAAACTTTCATTCAATCCACAATAAAAACCTTAAATTAAAAAAAAAAAGGTAGTGGTGGCTGTGTGCTGTGGAGTCGGTTCCGACTCATAGCGACCCTGTAAAGGGTTTGTTTCTGAGGCTGTAAATCTTTATGGGAACAGAACTGTTAAATTGGATGTTGACATCATAAAGGTGATTGAGAGATGTTGCAATAAGGCAGAAAACTGAAATAGAATTTGAGTTTCAGACCAATGCAAAGGCTTTATAAAGGAGAGTTGGAAAAGAATATTTTAGACATGTTTCCAAACCACTCAAATGGAAGAGATCATTAAGTTTTATAAAATAATACAAATTAGGTAAACAACAACTAAAAGATTTCTAGAGAAGAGAAAGGAAATCTATCAGGCTACAAATCACTCATTATTTCTAAAGAACATTAATTCTCTTTGCTCTAATTCTGAATTTCACAAGCTATCTCTTAAGCTATTTGGTCTCCTGACCACAGAGAAACCTCAAATATGGTGGACCAAAAATATCTCCCATTGTAAATTAACATTAGCTTTAACAATTACTAAGAGGTTTCTAGAGAGTTTGGTTGACTTCAAGAAGCCTGCCCAGAGTTGTTAAAACAGTGACTTAAAAAGAGTACCATAGAGATCACTAAGACAATGTACAATGATTAGAAAGCACCAATTACATATGCATGCATGCATACAAACACACACACACACAATCACACACAAATGCATACAAAGAACACCCTCAAATTTGAGAAGCCTAGGACCTCACAAAATGTCATATTTAACATACGTACAAGATAACCAAAAAAACCAATCCCACTGCCAGCGAGTTGATTCCAACTCATAGTGGCCCTGTCAGACAGAGTAGACTACAAGTCGTTAAGGGGCAGACTGTTTCATCTGTCTCCATTTGGTGGGTTTGAACTGCTGACTTTGTGGTTATCATCCCAATGCATAACTAACTACATCACCAGGGTTCCTTAAACATACAGGATCTACTGTCAAATTTGAATTTTAGATAAACAGCAAAAAAAAGTAATGTAAATATACCTCCTCACACCTATTTGGAAGGAGTCTTTAGTTAGCAGCACTTAACCATTGTACCACTGGAGATCCTAGAGGAAGGCCAAGGATGACAAAAAAAAAAAGTGAAAAGGCTGTAACAGAAGGAAAGCTAAACCAAACCCATTGTGGGTAAACAGATTTTTACTCTTAGCAACCCTATAGGAAGAGTAGAATTGCCCCACAGGGCTTTCCAGGCTGTACTTTTTACGGGAGGAGATCACCAGGATTCTCTTCCACAGAGCTCATAGACAGTTTTGAACCATCAACCTTTCAGTTAACAGCTAAGTTCTTTTCCATTGCACCACCAGGGTTCTACAGGGAGTCTATGCAGGCAAACCTGAACTCAACAGAGAAAGTGAAGGGCCCTCTGCATCATCCTCTTCCAGACAATGTGTGCATCCCAAACACCTAGAAATGAAGGCTTCCTAAGGTGGTTTCTTCAAGATACCACTGGTGTAATGAAAGGGGAGGTATGTGTGCTTTCTGAAAAAGGTCAGAAACAACATATGTCAAGGGGTTAATAGCAGTTATCACAAGTGCTGCAATTTTGTATACTTTTTATTTTCTTATTTTTACTTATTTATATTGTCTAACTTGTTCTGCAATAAATATGAAGTGTTTTGAATAAGAAAACCTTTATAATCACTATATGAAGAGTAAGAGAAAGAGAGCCTACAAGGAGATTTTAGACAAGGAAGTTCCAATATTTTCTGCACCTTTTCCCATATGTCAAGTAATGTTTTGTACTTCTGGACATTGCAAAACTAAAAGGAATCTTAGAGGTGACATGGTTCCTCTTTCATTTTATGAATGAAGGCACGGAGGCCTAGAGATGCTTAGTTGCTGTTGTTAAGTGCCATTGAGTCGGTTCTGACCCATAACTACCCTGCATAGGGTTTCCAAGGAGCAGCTGGGGAGCTTGAACCACCGGCTTTGTAGTCTGGTGCATTAACCCACAGCACCACACCAGGACTCCAGAGATGCTTAAGTAGTGCACCCAAAAAAGGTTCACAGAAGCAATGAGGAAACCATTTAGATTTGTTGACTTTTAATCCAATACTTTTACAAAATAACAAGAGAAGCAGCACCATGGCAGCTGAAATTTCTACATTCTCTTCAATTAATTTCATTTGAAAGAAAGAAAAAGAGAAGGAAAGAAGGAAAGGAAGAAAGATGTGACTCTGGGGGCAACTACAAAAGAATGGAATCAGCAAGTCTTAAAAATATAAGTCCAATCAATTTGGAGAGGTTGTCTCAAATCAATGCCCAATCTCTCAGGATACTTTGAATGCATCTGTATCTATAGCATGCATCTCATTAAGCAAAATGCTGATCTCTGCTCTATATTCCCTCCCTTTGTAGCTTCCTCCCCTGGGTGAAGCCTGCCCATGTGAGCTTTCCAAAAAGTGAAACAAAATTATAAAAATTTCACCTTTTTTCAGTATCATCTTTTTAAATGTCTGCCCCTAACTAATAGATAGGTAGCATTTTCTTTTTATCTATCACTTATTTTATACTTAAGACTAGAGTTTTAAAGAAGATGTTCACAATCACACATGCCTCCAACTTGCCTCAGGTAAGATGAATGTTTTATAATGTCTACAAAGTTCTTAGAGCTTCCCCCAAACTAGAACATTAGAAGTTAACAGATCTTGCAGAAGTCTCCACAAAACAAATTTCCTGGACCTAATCTGTGTCTCTTAACTAGATGCAAAAACTGAAACTGGGAACCAGCTGTTTGGCGTAAAATCACTTGCCAAAATAGTTCTGCAGTATGGGTATGAAAAAAGGTGAGAAGTGCAAAGGGGAACCTCTCCAAAAGCAAAGAGGGGAATTTAGTTAACTTTCAAATTTACTTCTTCCTTTCCCACGTGTTTTAAATCTGACATCTTTCCCATAGGCCTGCAGATGGTGTCTCTAGGGTTGGCTGTCACTGATCTTTACAGGGTAAAACTGGAACTGAAACCCACAAGCTGTGCACCTGTGGAATCAGTTTCATTAAGCAATGTCAGCTTTGACTTGTTTCCAAAAGCCTCCCCAACAAACATTATTCCCAACAAGGTGTGCCCTGGCCCTTTGATTGTGCATTGCCTTTTTAGCAGTCCAATTTGAATCTAGCACCATATAGATTCAGTGCAGTTCTCTTACATCAGTCTTGAACTAGCTTTAGTAAAACTCAAGGTCAAAGCTTCCTGATTGGTAAATCTCACCCAGCAAGGCAAATTCAATGATGAATTTACAATCTGAACTTAATTAATATTTTTTGTTTTAAAAATCACTTTAAAATTGCCACCAAATCATTGTCCTGCCTCTGGATTCCATCACCAATTTCTGTCAAACTAGAATTGGACTCCATTGCTACACACTCAGATATTGACTGTAAGATCAATGACTAGACCCCACCAGCCACTCTGAGGAAAAGCCATAAAGAATATAGTTTTGAAAATCCTACAGAGAAGTTCTACTCTGTCCTTTAGGGTCTCTATGACTAGGAATTGACTTTATTTTTTGTTTGTTTGTTAATATTTGGTAAAATATCAGTAATTCTTTATTCTAAAGTGTCTCTCAGTGGTTTTGAACCACTAACCTTTCAATTAGTACCTGAGCACTTATCCATACACGCCACCCAAGGACTCCTTGGTAACGCCAGCTAAATTGTTCTTTTCTATTATAGTATCTGTCCCCATAACCTCTGGAGAACCTGTGAGTAGCAAAAATATTAGATCATATTTGTGATTAGTAGAGGAAAGCTTTGATTAGGGGTAGAACTACCAGAAATTACTGCCAATGCTATTACCAATAATAGGCCTGTTGGATTGCTACATAAGTATCCACAATACCCATCCACATTTTACAGAATTTAATACCTTGACATAGACAGGTTAAGAAATTTCTCTAAATTATACAACTAAGTTACAAAGGTACCTATAAATATCAATCTGTAAAGAACATAAAAACTTTATTGCAACATTTATTATTACTAAATAAACATTTTAACAATTTAGAGGCATATTCTTTAAGACAAAATAAGGAAGGGAATTGTTCATTTCGAGGAAGACTTGCTGGCAGTGACTCCAACTGAGTTTTAATAGTTAGAACACACGCTCTTTGAAGAGTAGAACTCCTCCTTAATCAAAGGACAAACGTGTCTCTACGATGTGAAAGACAGTTCCATTTTGATTACCTACTACGACCTACTACCCACCGCCATCCTGATCTGATAGGCCAGAAACAGGTAGCTATCCTCTCTTTTACCAAAATTCTGAAAAGCTAATGAGAGTAGAGAGAGAACCAACAATGTAGAGTGAAGAAATCTCCAAAAAGAACTAAGTGAGGAGCTTTAGGAACCCAGAGGGAGGGCCAAGATGACCAAAGAAAATTTAAGGAGCTCTGGTAACGTAGTGGTTACGAATCGGGCTGCGAACCTTAAGGTCAGCGGTTCGAAATTACCAGCCGCTCCGCGGGAGAAAGATGAGGCTTTCTACTCCCGTAAGGATTTACACCCTCGGAAACCCTGTACAGGGTCGCTATGAGTCGGAAACGACTTGACGGCACTTAACAACAACAACAACAATATATACAACATTAGCTTTTAGCCGCAACCACAGACAGAAGAATTATCTTCCAAAGCAAAGAATAAACAAGCATTACAAGATTGAGTTGGAGATGAAATTCATCCCTAGTTGATTCTGGCCAGGTGAAAATGGCTACAGGAACTACGTGATGTTTTCCTAGACTAAGGGTAATCAGAAAAAAAATAAGGAGAAACAATAGGAATTGGTGTTCAACAGCAGAAAATAGAATGCTTTCTGGTAGCGTACTGGTTACAAATTGGGCTGCTAACCTCAAGGTTGGCAGCTCAAAACTACCAGCTGTTCTGTGGGAGAAAGATGAGGCTGTCTGCTCCAGTAAAGATTTACAGCCTTGGAAACCCTGTACAGGGCCACTATGAGTCGGAATCGACTCTACAGTACTTAACAATAACAACAGCAACATGCATATTGGATTCCAGAGTCATGGTATGGTGCTGTAGGATAAGCACTGGACTGCTAACCACAAGGTCAGTGGTTCCAACCCATAGGAAGTAGCTATGAGTCTGACTTAACATCAACTTAACATTATCATTGGATAGTTAATGGGAGGGAAGTTTAAGAAAGAAGATAGAACAAACAAAAAGAAGCGTCACCAAAAACTAGTTTAAGCAATGTGATCAATAACTTCCAGTTGATTAAGAGATAAATGGGAGTTAGAATAAAACCATTAGAACCAGTATGATGGAAAATTACTGAGTAAAACCAGCAGTTTTTCTGAACGATTATTATACATAGAATGTTGTGCTTAGTGCTAAGTCTGTGGAGCAGGTTAAAGACATCCCTTGCCTTCAAAGAACATATGGTTTAGTTAAGGAGGCAGGAAAAGAAATAGAGGACACCCATATTAGAAGTCAAACGAAAGATACATGAATATAAGTGTTTTAGGACTCCGAAATCAAACTAGTCGGAAACACAGAGGCTAAGAGGTAAGCAAGAAAGGAGGTAAACCAAAGAGTGGGTAACTGGGGGGTTAAAGAGAGAGAGAGAGAATTATGGAATATTTGTAGTAAAAGTAAAGGACAATTTAAGATTCTGTTAAACTGCTGTAAAGATATATACATAAAGCATAATAATCTGTGGAATATAATATGCTCACTGACAAACACTGAAACCATTTGTGCCCTGGGCGGGGTGTGGGGGGGTGTGGGGGGGGAGGGAAGTGGCTTTCCCAGAATGTGAAATTGCAACCATGCCCTCAATGAATGAAACAACAGATCACTAAATGTATGTGCATGCCAAGAAATCTTTTTTCACTTATATTCACCATTTTGTTGTGGTTGTTAAGTGCCATCTAGTCAGTTCTGACCTATAGCCACCCTGTATAGGGTTTCCAAGGAATGGCTGGTAACTTTGAATCACAGACCTTGAGGTTCAAATTGACTTTGCAGTCCAGCACACTAACCCACAGCGCCACACCAGGACCACATACTCACTACACTTGTCCTGATATGGCCCAAAGACAGATCTTACTTTAAAGACTAGCAAATTCTGCCTCTAGTACACATGATAAACATCTTATGTGGCAGAATAATTACCTATAAATTTAAGTATTTCTGTGTTGAATTATTAAGTTGCATTGTACTTATATACCTTAAAAGAGTACCTTATACTTAGCATGAAATTGAACTGGTCTTGTATTTTTAAACGTAAAATCAATTTTCTTGTTTAGAAAATGCAGTAGAAATTATTATGTTCCATTGGAAAGTGCTTTATTTATATAAATATGCTTTGTACTTATGCAGTAAATAATTCATTTACTTACCAATTCAATCAAGATTCACTATCTCCCAAGTATCCTACTGTTGTTTTTTGTTGCTGTTGTTGTTAGGTGATGTCCAGTTGGTTCAGACTCATAGTGACCCTATGCACTACAGAAAACACTGTCTGGTCCTACACCATCCTCACAATTGTCGTTCTGTTTGAGTCCATTGCTGCTGCCACTGTGTTAGTCCATCTCATTGGAAGTCTTCCTCTTTTTTGCGGGCCTTCCACTTTACCAAGCATGATTCCTTATCCAAGGACTCATCCCTCCTGACAACATGTCCGAAGTATGAGTCTTACCATCCTAGCTTCTAAGGAGAATTCTGTCCCCTTTAAAGTGCCCAAAGTTTTTCATACTCTATTGAAAATGTAAACAAAATACTTTCAAGCAACTTAGTTTTTTTTTTTTTTTTAAGTACCTTAGTACCCTCTGTTTGGCAATCAACAGAATTGTTATGGAAAGGGGAAATGGTGACAATAAACATTTGTTGATCATTTGTTGCAGGTAGGATAATGCCCCATCCAAAAAATAACCACATTCTAAATCCAAGCATTCCTTAAATGATATTCTGATAGCAAAGGAGACTTTGCAGGTGTTACTGAGTTAAGGAGTTTTCTTTGGGGACAGGATTCTGTATTATCTGGGTAGGTCCAATGTAATAAGGATGTTTATAAAGGAAATAGAAGAGTCAAAGTCTGAGGAGATAAAAGTGCAAAAACAAGGTGGAGTAATGTAAGAAAGGAACTAAAAGCCAAGAAATGAAGGCAACCTCTGTTGTTGTTGTTGTTAAGTGCCGTCGAGTTGGTTCTGACTGACAGCAATCCTGTATATGGTTTCTGAGGAACAACTGGTGAGTTTGAACCACCAACCTTGTGGTACAAACCAATTTTGAGGTCGAGTACTTATACTACAGCACCACACCAGGACTCGGTAAGCTAGAAAATGCAAGACAAAGGATTCCCTCCTACAGTCCTGAGAACTCGCAAACAATACAAAAATAAATTTGTGTTGGTTTTACATAGTTTGCTGTCATTTATTATAGCAGCAATAGGAAACTACTATGCAATCTATTTTTAAAGGCAAAGTCTTGTATTTACTAAGATCATCCTACTGACCCTGGGTCAAGTCTTTGGAATATACATAGGGAACTGCTTTTCCACAAATGGAAGGACTAATGGATAGTTTGGTGAGTACTATTCATTAACCAATTATAAGCATTTACAAGAATTTCTTTCTGGGATTGGATATACCAAACAAATGTAAATTAAGAGACTAACTTCACTATATTTGAACCAGTTATCAATAGTCAAAAACTTTATGTGAAGAGTCAGATAGTAAATGCTTTTTGTCTTTGCAAGTCATATTAATTCTGCTGTAGTAGTGCAAAAGCAGCCACAAGCAATACAAAGACAAATAGATTAACTATGTTCCCATGAAAGGAGCTCTGGTGTAGTGGTTGCAAGTCAGGCTACTAACCTCAAGGTCAGTAATTCGAAACTACCAGCTGTTCTGCAAGAGAAAGATAAGGCTTTCTGCTCCCGTAAATATTTACAGCCTCAGAAATCCTATGCAGGGTTGTTGTGAGTCAGAATCAACTTCACGGCACATAACCACCACAACAATGTTCCAATGAAGGAGCCCTGGTAACATAGTGGGTTACACATTGGGCTGCAAACTACAGGGTCAGCAATTTGATTCCACCAGGCATTCTGCTGGACAGAGATGAAGCTTTCTGCTCCCATAAAGATTTACACCTCAGAAACTCTATATGGAATAGCTATGAGTTGAAATCAAGTCCACGGCACACCACCACCACCATGTTCCAATGAAACAGACTTAAAACAAAAGGTGCTGGGTTGGGATATGACCCAAAGGCCAACATTTGTACAAGGTGCTGACACCAATCCACAGTAACAAGCAAGGTTTTATGTTCCTTTACTAAGATTGTTGTTGTTGTTACTAAGATTAAATAATAATAAATAAGATCAAAACAATACTGCTACAAGAGATTAATACTTAAGGGGAATCAGCTCATGGATAGAACCCCTTGCCTAAACTGAGGACACATGAACATACCAGAAGAGTTTAAGAGATGAGTCTGGAAAACTCTGTATGTTTGATTAAAGATGCATTTGTTGCTAAGTCTAGCAAGGTATTGGAAGGAGTCTGGGCTTGCATTTCATGACCCTACCTGGTAAAATGTATGTTTCCAGTGGTTTCCAGCCCCTATGCCTCTTCCCACCCCCAATAATACCAGATTTTCTCTGACAAGAGCATTTTAGCCTAAACAATTTTTCACTCTCAGTGTTGCAATGGCAAAGCTTAATTTTAGCTCATAAACTGGGATCATTGCCAACATAGGGGGAAGCATGACATGCTGCATATCTTCCTTTGTTCTTTGTGTACAATTGAGTTTCTTCATTTTCTCCTCTGGAGCATATGAAATGTTTCAACTCCAATTATCTCCCCAGGAATAAGGGTATCCTCCCCTCCCCTATTTTATAGTTCAGAGGGGACAGCATATTCATTGTGATGGTAATTTTTTTTTAAATAAGCTCCTCAAAAATGTGTTCTTGATGAATAATTCCACCAAAGATTTTTCTGTTGCTGCTTTTAAAGTCCTTTACTCAAAAGAAAACTGCTTGAAGAGTTCAGGAGAATAATGCAAGAATTCTCATTTTCATTTCAATTACTTTTCCAAAACCCTTGGAGTTATTGCCATTAAAAACTGGGTCAGCATTTTGGTAAAACTACTACTTGTCTTCCTGTCTATCCACCACTCCTTTAGTTTCCAGGTGTTTCTCTGTCATTTTCCATTCATCCTGTTGAGTAAATCAATCCTTCAACAAGATGCAGCATCTTTTATAATGAAGTCTCCTGTGACTGGTGTTTATCTCACAAGCAAAGAATGGAAAACTTTCCACTGGCTTCTTACTATCATTTCCGATGTGCCATCTTAAAGTCTCCGTTCCTTAATACGGTATTGAACAGGAAGAAGAATGAAAGGGCAGGAAAGAGCACTGTATTATGGATGCACTTTACAACCTAAGATTCTTGCCAATGTAAAGGAAGAAATCTCCTTGTATTCTTGCACCATAAAACGATGTCAGAAAAGTGCAAACTTGCAAGACTGAAATGGGAAAGATTTGAGATTGGACGTATATCAGAAAGAATGCTGAAAGGTTAACTGATGCCTCAAGTGGTCAATATAGATTAAAATACAACAGTGATGACAGACATTCGATATAGAAGTCAATAGACTTGGGCTTATTGAAATGACTAGCAAATAACAAAAGCAGTGACTGAACAAAAGACATTTTTCTCCACACATTATTTTTTTAACCATTTAAGTTTTATTTTTTAAACATACTTATTTTTCAACATTTTGCTTTCAAGCACTTTATTTTTATACAAGGGGACTGAAAAAAAAAAATCATGTAAAATGGAATTAAAAGACAACTGAATTTTTCCGCAAACATTTTGAAGTCCTCTCATATATATTGTTGTTGTTGTTAAGTGCCCTAAGTTGGTTTTGACCCATAGCCATCCTGTATAGGATTTTCGAGGAGTGGATGGTGAGCTTAAACCACTGACCTTGTGGTCCAAACAGACTTTGCAGTCCAGCACATTAAGCCAGAGTGCCACACCACGATGAAGCTTTCCTGGTGCAGTGGATTAAGCATTGGACGTTAATCACATGGTTGGCATTTAAAAATCCACTATCTACAACATGGGAGAAAATGTGGCTATCTGCTTTCATAAAGATTTATAGTTCTAGTCTATCCTATAGGGTTACTATGAGTTGGAACCAATTTGATGGTATTGGGTTTTAAAGTACAGAGGACAGAAGCAGTATATAAGAGCTCTCTACTTTGTGCATAATTTTTCTGTAAATCTAAAACTGCTCTAAAAAATGGTGCTGTGAGATAAAGCACTAGACTGCAAGGTCAGTTTGAACCACAAGATCAGTGGTTCAAACTCACAGCGGCTTCTTGGAAACCCTATATAGGGTCACTTTGAGTTGGAATCAATTTGACAACACACAAAAACAGCAATTAATTAGATTGGGGGATAAAGAGAGTAAATGAAGTGGGAGTACTGGGAAACAGGCAAGGTCTTACAGACCCTGAGAAAGGGAATAGAGAAGAGGAAGCTATGAATAGGACCATGGCTGCTCCAATCTTCAGTTCTTAGCCACTCCCACAATGTACATTAGGGTGATTCAAGGCACAGTTCTAGAAATTATTCTGCCCTCAGAAAAACTGTGAAGGAGGCAAGGTCCTACTTGTGTTTCTCTTCTTCCTCCTGACCGTAAAGGGGTTCACCCTCTGTCACTGTTAATGTTATATACAAACTTGGCTTGGCCATGATTTGTAGTGGTTTGGCAGGTATTATGAATCATTCTTCATGTGGTGAATTGATGGGAGCAGTCAGTTAATTGATACAGGAGTTTCCTTGGGGGTGTGGCCACCATTCAATGATGCAGATGTTCTGGCAAAGTGTTCTCACTCTCTATCGCCCTCTTTCGCTCTCTCAATCCTGCACTTATCTTGTGGTCTTCCTTCCAGTTCCAGGAGAAGCCTTTATCTAGCCGCCAGAGCTGCAGATTTTGTTGCCACCTCCTGCAACCCCATTATCCAACATCCTGCTCCCTGACTGACAGATTTTGAGTGCATTAGCTCCTGCAACCACATGCAACAGGAAAAGCCTCCAGTATGATGTGTGGCCTGTCGATTTGGGACTTGCAAGTCTCCACAATTGTATGAGCATTTTCCTTGAAATAAATCTCTATGTATATATTTGTATGTATGCTTCACTAGTTTTTCTCCTCTGAAGAACCCAGCCTAAAACACTCTTTGATACATACCTTGGATTTTCTTCTGTTTCACCGCTTTAAAATGTCTGAAGAACTTATTTAGACCTGAGTTGTAATTCCTGATTACAAACTAATTTCTTCCAAATGTATTTGTTTATTGATACGAGGAAAATTTTCGTGAGACTGAAACCAAAGGAATGAAGACTACTATGAAGAAAGTATGATGTTTAAAAAGAGGAAAGGAAGAACTTGGTGAAAGAAGCATTTGACGTGGCAGAGGTGGTCTTCTGTGACTACTCTCTCCATTGTATATCCCTCTGGTAAAGTAATGTAGATGCTAGTACAAGTTTGAGTTAGGTAGTCACAAGTCCTAAGCCTGGTTCCACCTCTTACTAACAGTGTAAACTTGGATAAGCACTTATGTTTATTTGCTTCAGTTTAATCAGCCATAAAATAGGCATAACTATAGCATGTTTCTCATTAGTTTGGTTGTGAGAATTAAATAAGCTAGTACATTCAAAGTATTTAAACCATTGCCTATGGTTCAGCCCTGTAGGATTAGCACTGGACCATAAGGTCAGTTCGAACCACAGGGTCAACAACAACATGATATAATAAGCCAAAAGTAAATGTTAGCAGTCATTATTGCCACAATGCACACACAATATACAACTTCTAACCTCAAGAGAAATAAAGATCCTTGAGAGTGGGACCCATGACTGGTTCATCTACTTGTTATTAATTGCTGTAAAGTGAATTCCTACTCATGATGATCCCATGTGTGAAGAGTAGAACTGTTTCGTAGGGTTCTCAAGGATCTGCCCTTTCAGAGGCAGATCACTTGGCATGTTTTTGAGGTGCCCCTCAGTGGGTTCCCACCACCAACCTTTGCCTAGTAGTTGAGCCCTTAACCATTTGTGCTATCCAGAGACTCTACTCCATAAATTTTGGTTGAATCAAGGCTCTGCCTGAAAGAGAACTAAATGGATCTTCCTTAGTTCTCTAGCAATCAGAAGTAAGCCCAATGCCTCTCCTCCAGGAAGTCTGCTCTGTCTCCTAGCCAGTGTTATGAGCGCCAATAAAAGACCCATTTACACCTGTGCTTTGCCCTTATTGCCACTTATTGAAAACCCTAGCTTGATTTTCTTTCTTTTCACAAAATAAAGTTTATTGAGGTCAGGGACGATGCTCTTTATCTTTATATTTAATCACCACTTCCCCCTTGTTCCTAATGCAATATTGATACAGAGTAGGTTTTCAATAAATATTTTTGAATGAGTAAGAATATAATATCCCCACTACTTTTTAATGAAGTTCTATACTGTTGGTTATTCAAACCCATCCAGAGGCACCTAGGAATAAAGGCCTGGTGATCTGGTTCCAAAAGGCCACAGACATGAAAACCTTAGGGAGTACAATTTTATTATGAAACACACAGGATAACCATGAGTCAGAATCAACTTAATAGCAACAACTTTGGTTTTTTGTTTTCTTTTGTTTGTTGCATATAGTACACAGTTATTATCAATTCTTCCTTGATACTATTATCAACATTTAATCATCCAGAATTAAATAATTACTCAAAGCTCAGAGAAGGAAATGACATCCTAAGGTAAAATGCATACAGGAAGCAAACTCAGGTTTCTCTGGCTCTGATTCTATTCTGTTACAGAAGCTGCTCTTTAAAGAGCTACATCCTGGCTTTTACACAGAAATATAAATGGAAAAGTAGTGTTTATGCACAAAATTCTTACAAGCTCTATTATTTATGTTTCTCCAACATAACTGTATTTTAATTAAATAGTGGGTTTGATAGATATGTGCTGTGTAAGTCTTATTGCTAAAGAACTCAAAGGAAAGAAAAGAGGTCAGCATATTTTAGCAGTGCTGTTTTGAGCAATGCTTGTGACAAAGAAAAAAAATCAATAAAGAAAATTCTGTACTTGCAAAGAAACATTGAACTAATAGTGAATCAGAATATTCTAAGTTAAAAGAAGGCAAAACTAGAACTACTTTTGTCTTTCCACACTTTAATTCTTCAGAATTCATTTGACAAAATTCAAGAGGAGATTTTTGTATAGGTTTGAGAGAGAGAACAGATTCAAGCCATTTCATGTAAATTTCAGTTGATAACCCAAGAACTTTAGTTCTCACATTTTTATCGGGAGCCTTTGTACTGTTGAAAGTATAAATGTGCCCAGTAAGTGGAAAGCAGTTCTCAGCTTGCAGAAAAACTCAAGGAAGGTGGAACCATAGAAAAATGATGACACTGACCCTCAAGAAAGGCCACCGTCATCAGAAAGCTTTAGATGTGTCCCAAAAAGTGATGGGCCTCTCAAGTAGTGACAGAAACTGATTTCATTTAGATTACTTTCCAATGACACCCTGTGATTTCATGCAGGATGTGTATGTGAATTGTGGTGTATTTGAGATTGTGACTATGTGAGTATGTATATGTGTGTGAATGTAATGAAAACGTATATGGAAGACAGAAAGCAAACTGGGCTTTGTTGTTGTTATGATTAAATGCTGTCGAATCAGTTCTGACTCATAGAGACCTATATAGGGTTTCCAAGGAGCAACGGGTAGGTTTGAACTGCCGACCGTGTAGTTTTCAATCCAATGCTTATCCTACAGTGTCATAATCACAGAAAAAGATCAGCAATTACCAGCAATGTACTAAATGAGTTGTTGTTAAGTGCCATTTAGTCAGTTCTGATGCATCACAGCCCTGTATAGTTTACGAAGAACACCTGGTGGGCTTAATCTGCTGACCTTGCCGACTTTGTAGTCCAGTGCTTATTCTACAGTGCCACTGAATGAACAGAAGTGGGAGAATCTGGGGAGAAAGTGGTGATGTTTTCTGAAGAAAACACAAACTAGGCATGGATTCAGAGAAAGCAGTTCTTATGTTGATTATAGCAAAGTGAGATATTAATCTTTGCCTATCAATTTGGCTAAAGTTAAAAAGATGGATAATATCCAGTGTTGGCAAATTGTGAAAGATTTAGCACATCTAGAGGGATCCCTGGTGGTGCTATGGGTTAAGCATTGGGCTGTTAATCACAAGGCTGCCAGTTCAAATTCACCAGTTACTCCTCCTGGGAAAGAGGAGGCTTTTGAGTATTTACACTCTCAAAAGCCCCACGTAAGCTTACTTACTATGTGTTGGAACTGACTCAATGGCAGTGGATTTGGTTTGGGGTATTTTTAGTGGGAATGTATTTAGTACAATTTTGTAGGACCATTTTTAAATGGAATACAACAAGGATTTTCATTAGAAGAGAAGATGGTGAGATTTCGACTCATTTAGTTAGGGCACATCATCAGGAAAGACAAAACAGAAAAACCACATAGTCATCAAGTCAATTGTGACTCATAGTGACTGTAAAGGAGAGAGCAGAACTACTTTGCAGGGTTTCCAGAGGCTACAGATCTATATGGAAGTAGGCGCCTCATCTTTCTCTCATGAAGACCTTTCAGTGAATCTTCAATGCTTTAACCATGGTGCCATCAAGACTCTTATCAGGAAAGATCACTCTCTAGAAAATGACATGGTGTTTAGTAAAAGCAAAGAGTCAACAAAAATTAGGAAAACCTTCAGTAAGATGATTGACACCATAGACACAACAGTGTGAGGTGGTGCAGGACCAGGCAACGTATCATCTGTTATACGTAAGATGGCCTTGAGTCAGAGATCATCCAACAGCAACTTGCAACAGTAAAAATAGAAATGTCAATATGTGTTATAATGTTAATTATGTATACTCATTGATTCAAGAATTTATCATAGGAGATGAAAAGATAAGCACAGAAAGATGTAGGTACAATGATGATCCTTACAGCACCATATGAAACAGGAGAAAATGCCTATCAATAAAGGATTTGTTCAATAAATAACATTAATAATATTTGAAGAACAAGCTGTAGGTCTATATGTAATGACCCAGAAAAATGTTCAATCTGTAATATTGAGATAAATTATCATATTACAAGACAAAAGATATGGCATGATTTTGTTTCAGTAAAGTAAAATTGTGTTCACATATATAAGAAATATTTGGACCCCCTTTAAGACTGAAACTCAAATGGAACACATGAGCAAGCATATAAACTTGCTGAAAACTACATTGGTTTACTAGTAAGTAGAAGAGGAGGAAAGGCAGCAACAAAGAAATTGGCTGAGTTCAACTACAGTCCATTGACTCCCATTGATCTGGAGATGAGAGAGAGAGAAGAGGAAGAGCTTTTTGGTCCAAAGTGTGGTGAGACCTGGGAACACCTGAGCCCATGGACAAGGACATAGCCACAGAGGACTAGAGCTGAGAGTGAGGCATCCAGCTGAAATGAAGTGAAGGGAGATGCACAAGAACACCCAAACTTGCAGATAGTATCCATTTGCCCTAGCCTCAATGGCTTAAAAATCAGAATTCGACTAGAGGAAGATTTAAAAAATGTTTTATGAATGAAATGAGGATAAATTGCTAGAATTTGATGAACTTGACCTAAACTCATGGAGGTAGTAACTGTAAATACCAACAGTAGTCAATGCTATCCAGTATCAATGCTATCCCCTCTGCACACAGGGTAGATAGGGAAGGGCAACTTAGACATTGACTACCAAAAATGATGGAGCAATAAAGGCACAAAGTGACTGGCTTACAAGATTTTGAGAGGGAGTTTAGTTTAACAGTGTGTGGGGGAAGAAAGTCCCCACTGAATAATTTTCATCTTGTCTAGATGGGTCTGGTTAAAAGATATGAAGATAAAGATTCTTATGATTCAATAGTGAATAATAGTTATCATGACTAATTGCGACTGTCACAATTGTAAAGGTAGAAGTTTGTAACAAAAAAAGGGGAGTAGTTAATCTTACAGTCCAGAAACATAGGACCCTAGGACCATCAAGGGAGAAGAGCACAAGCAGAATGTGAGACCTTATCCAGAGAAGCAGCAACATCAGAGATGGAGACAGAGATAATGATGTGGAGAGATTGAGTTGGGACTCTTGACTCAAGAAGGGAGAGGGGTTGTGTGCTGGTGGCCAGTGAGGGGGCAAGTTTGCAGGTTATGCCCTTTTGTTGTTCGAATGATTATATATTCCTGAGTTCTTCGATGTATAGCCAAACAAAAAACAAAAAACAGAGGGAATGGAAGCAAATTCTGTTGAATGATGATGCATGGAGGGGATTGTAATCATTGCAATGAAATGAAATACAATAGGATGAATGTAAAGCTGATGTTCTCCCATGTAAACTATCCTTCAATTCACAATAAAAACTTTTTTTAAAAAAAAGAGAAAGAAATATTTGGAATGATTGACAAGTGGTTATGTCGGAGGGGTGGGGAGTGATGACATTAATAGGAAGAGAATTCACATTCCATTTTATACATTGTTATTTTTTCCCAATGAGCATGCATTATTTCTACACTTGGGGGGAAAATTCACAATAAAGATATTGGCATTTAGGAATGAAGGAAAAAAAAAGAGGAAGGGAAAGAAGAAGCAAAGGAGGGAGAGAAGAAAGCAGGGAAAGATTTTGCTAAAATTTGTTGTTGTTGTTGTTGTTGTTAAGTACCATCTAGTCAGTTCTGACCCATAGCTACCCTGTAGAGGATTTCCAAGCTGAAAAGCTTGAACCACTGACCTTCCTGTTCAAATTGACCTTGCAGTCCAGTGCATTAGCCCACAGAATCTCCCCATTTCTGATTTGAACTGGTAGCCAGATAACTAAGCTATCATAGAAACTAAAATTCAAATACCCAGATTCCTAAAGCCTGGGCATTTCCTGTGCAGCTTGTGCATTTTAACCCCCTCTGTAAACCAGAGCTGCTACAATAGACAAAAAAGTTAAGTGCTTTTCCAAGAGACCACTAGTGCTAGCTGACAAATAAAGAGAAAAAAAGTGCTTTGGCTCTTTTGGGCCTTATGGATGGTTTCATTTCCTTCTATAGTAAGAATGAAAGCAAGGGCTAAATGTGCTCTTACAACAAAACCATCAAAACACCCTAAGAATGCATGTCATTCAGCATCCCAATGTACAGTGTAACTTATCATCCTTTATATATAGCAGTAATGTTTAGATTTCAGAGTGTACGTTAGAATAATGAAACAGCATCCTAGTTCCAATATTGCTCTATCGCTACTCAATTGATTTGGGCTTTGTGTTCTGCCTGTGACTTACCAAAATAGAGCCTTGAATCATTTATAGCAAGTCTTGTTTTCACAAGTTCGTCACTTACCTCTCCACTGAGTGAGGAGATAGCCCTCATTGCATAAGAAAAGACACCTTCATTTTACAAACCATAAAAATCTTCATTTTGTATCACATTTTCACTACAATTATTCTGAATTTAATATTTTATTGACCTTACAATTACCCAAATATTTTATTTTTATTGATCTTTAATCATTATTTCCTGAAACATGTGTCTACCAATTTCTTTATATACAACCAGCTTCTATTTTTTCGTGATCTGTAAATAAAATCCAATTTAGACTCATTCTAACTCTATAGCTTAGCTATTTTTGCTATATGCTTCAAATGTATTTTGTTGGTTGGTTTTGTGTCTTTTTTAATTGGCTGCATCTACATTTTTGTCTTTGTTATGCATCTACAAAAACTAAACAAAGCAAAAGAAGGAAATGTCTTCAGACAATGGACAAATTAAAGGCTCTAGAATAAGAAGCCCTCTTGCTCAGATTGGACTCCTGGTGTGGCCCCATAGGTCAACAGTTCAAACCCATCAGCTGCTCCTTGGAATCCCTATACAGGGTCACTGTGAGTCAGAACCAACTTGACAGCACGTAACAGCAACAACAACATGAAGAGAAGCATGAATACAATGCTGGCATCAATTTATCTGATAAGATTATTGGGTAGTTATACCTAGCATGCAACTTCTCTTTCTTGGATAACACCAAAGACTTTTTTTCATTTCCTTGGCAGCAAAATGCTGTACAATAACCTGAAGGATCTGGGGAAGTACAAAGCAAAACTGAATAACTATGAGCCCATATACATAACCTTTTTATTATTATTATTATTATTATTATTATTATTATTATAGGTATTATAGGAATATAGCCAGATATACAATCTCTGTATGATCATCAATTTTTGTCTTTTGAATTTTTGATTGTGAATTCATTGAAAGTTTACAGACAAGATCATCAGTTTCACATTTAAAAAATCACACACTTTGTTTCATTCCAATGATTGCAATCTCCTCCATGTAACAATAGTTATCCCACTTCCTGCCTGTGTTTCCTATTTCCATTCCACCCACTTTCCCATCCCTTCTCAAATTTGTCCTTAGTAAATGTTGCCCTTTTGATTTTGAATGATTGGCATTCTATGGTGAGCACACATTACTTGTGTTGTCACCTGCAATATACCTATCAAATGTTTGGCTGAAAATTGGGCCATGAGGGTGAGTTTCTTTCTTGACCTGAAGAGTGGTCAAGGGTCATAGTCTCAGGTTACCCCAGTCTCTTTCTGCCCTGTAAGCCTGGTGCTTTTTGTTGTTGTTGTTGTTAATAATTTTGAGTTTTGTTCTACATTTTTTTTTCCGTTGTATCTGGGAATTCAAATGCATTCCTTTTCAAAGCAATTCATAGTGGTAGCCTTCTAGTTCTTCTGATCTAAAATAATAGGAATGAGAAAGAGAGACTACTTGTCTCTGTGTGGCACAAATGGTTAAGCTGAGCTTAAATGTATCGATTCTTCTACTCTCTTCTTTACTCACTGCCCAATATTCATATGCATATGAGGTTATTGAAAATACCATGGCTTGGGTCAGGCACACCTTAGCCTTCAAACTGATATCTTTTCTCCTCGATACTTTAAAGAAGTCTTGTGCAGCAGATATACCTAATGCAATGCATCATTTAATTTCTTGACCACTGCTTTCATGAGTATTAATGGTTAATCCCAACAAAAAGAAATATTTCACAATTTAAATCTTTTCTCCATTTATGTGGATTTTATGTTTTCGGTCCAGTGGTGAGGATTTTTGTTTTCTTTATATTGAGGTGCAACCTATACCAAAGGCTGTGGTCTTTGATTTTCATCAGTAAATATTTTAAGTCCTCTTAGCTTTTAACAAGCAAGGTTGTAGCATCTGCATATCATAGGTAGTTAATGAGTCTTCCTTCAAGACTGATGCCATGCTTTTCTTCATATAATCCAGTTTCTCAGATTATTTGCTTAGCATATAGATTAAATAAATTTGGTGGAAGTACACTACCCTGGTCCACAGCTTTCTTAATCTTAAAACATTCAGTATTCCTTTGTTCTGTTCAAAGAACTGCCTTGTGGTGTATGTACAGGTTCCTCATGAACACAATTAAGTGTTCTGGAATACTCATACTTTGTAATGTTGTCCATAGTTATTCATCATCCACACAATCAAAAGCCCTGCTGTGGGTTAATGCAATGGACTGCAAAGTCAGTTTGAACTGCAAAGTTGGCAGTTCAAACTCACCAGCCACTCTTCAGAAACCCTACACAGGGTCGCTATAGGTCAGAACCGACTTGATGGCACTTAACAACAAACTTCTTTCTGATATTCTCTGCTTTCATCAATCTGATGTCAGCAATGATATTTCTCATTTGACGTCCACTTCTGAATCCTTCTTGAATCTATGGAAATTCTGTCAATGTATGCTGGCAGCCATTTTTGTATTATCTTTAGCAAAATTTTACTTGCATTTACGATATTAATGTTATTGTCCAATGATTTTCACATTCAGTTGGATCACCTCTCTTTGAAATGAGCACAAATATGGATCTCTTCCAGTCAGTTGGCCAGGTAGCTTTCTTCCAAATTTCTTGGCATGGATGAGTGAGTGCCTCCAGTGCTGCATCAGTTTGTTACAAGATTTCAATTTGTATTCCATCAGTTCCCTGTGCCTTGCTCTTTGCTAATGCCTTCAATGCACCTTGTATTTCTTCCTTCAGTATCATTGGCTCTTGGTCATATGCCAGCTCTTGAAATGGATGAATATTAACCATTTCTTTTTGGTACAATGACTCTGTGTAGTCCTTCCTTCTTTTGATGCTTTCTGTAGCATTCAATAATTTGCACATAAAATCCTCTCATATTGAAAGTTGAGGCTTGAATTTTTCCTCAGTTCTCTAGGCTTGAGAAATGCTGAGTATGTTCTTCCCTTTTGGTTTACTAATTCCAGGTCTTTGCACATTTCATTATAATATTTGATTTTGTCCTCTCAAGCTGACCTTTGAAAATTTCTATTCACTTCTTTACCTCCTCGTTTCGTCCATTTGCTTTAGCATCTCTATACTGGATAGCAAATTTCAGAGTCTCGCCTTACATCTATTTTGGTATTTTCTCTCTTTCTTGTCTTCTTAATGACCTTTTGCTTTTTTCCTGTATGATGTTCTTGATGTTATCCCACAATGTTTCTGGTCTTTGGTCTTTAGTGTCTAACACATCAAATCTGTTTTTCAGATGATCTCTAAATACAGGTGAGATATGTTCAAGGTCATGTTTTATCTCTTGTGGACTTGTTTTAATTTTCTTAAGGTTCAGCCTGAGCTTACATATGAGCAATTATGATCTGTTCCACAGTCTTCCCCTGAACTTGTTTTGGCTGATGATATGATATCATCTCTTTTCACAGATGTAGTCAAATTTATTACTGTATATCCCATCTGGTGAGGTCTATATGTACAGTCATCTTTTATGTTGTTTAAACAAGGTAATTGCAATAAATGTCATTGGTCTTGCAAAATTCTATCATGCTACTCCTTGAAAGAAAGACCAGAGGAAAAATACAAAACAAATTTGGCAGTCTGACAGGCTTCTGCAAGAATAAGCAAGCTGTTCACTGAAGAGCCATCAAACAAGCAATCAAGTACCTTCAGAACAAACACCCTCCAAGACTGAAACTCAAAGGGAACTTACGAGCAGGCATATAAGCTTGCCAGTTACAATAGTGGTCACCTGATGAGTGGAAGAGGGGGAAAGGCAGCAATGAAGACATGGGCTGAGTTTGACCACATTCCATAGACTCCCATAGATTTGGAGATGAGAGAGAGAAGAAGAAGGGCTGGTTGGTATGATGTGTGGTGAGATCTGGGGACTCCTGAGCCCATGGGCAAAGACATAACCACAGAGGGATAGAGCTGAGAGTGAAGCACCCAGCTGATATGAAGTGAGAGGAGATGTACAAGAACGCCTAAACTTGTAGATAATATCATTTGACCTAGCTTTGATGGCTTGGTGATCAGAACTCGAGTAGAGGAAAATTTATTTTTTTTTTTTAATTTTTTTATAAAGGAAACATGTGTAAATTGCTACGGTTTGATGAACTTGACCTATACTTATGGATATAGTAGCTCAAAATACCAACTGAGAGGGAAGAAGTCTCTACATCAAGGATCAATTCTATCCTCTTAGTGTACAGGGTTGATAGAGACGGGCAACTTAGACATTGGCTACCTAAAATGAGGGGTTTATAAAATCATGAAGTGACTGGCTTACAAGTTTTTAAGAGGGAGTTTAGTTTCAGAGTGTGAGAAGGAATGTAGAAGCCGCACTGAATAATATTCATCTTGTCTATGTGAAAAGAGATTTAGATATGATTCTTATGATTCATTAGTGAATAATTGTTATCATGACAAATTGTGACTGTCACAACTATAAAGGTAGAAGTTTTGTAACAAAAACAGGGGAGTAGTTAATCTTACAATCCAGAGACAGAGAACCCTAAGACCATCAAGGGAGAAGAGTGCAAGCAGAATGTGGGATCCTATCCAAAGAAACAGTGACACCAGAAATGGAGACAGAGATGAAGGCAGGGAGAAATAGAGCAGCTGAGGACTCTAGACTCATGGAAAGAGAAAGACTGTGCACTGGCAGACAGGTGCTGGTGGCCAGGAGGCAGGATCATAGAATGTGCCCTTTGGTTGTTTAAATGTTTATACATTCCTGAGTGTTTTTGTGTATATCTTCCCCAACAACAACAACAAAAACCCTGAGGGAATTGAAGTGAATACTGTTGAATGATGATGCCCGAAGGAGACTGTAATCATTGCAATGAAATAATGAATGTAAAACTGATGTTCCCCCATGTAAACTATCACTCAATTCACAATAAAAACTTAAAAAAAAAAAAAAAAATGCTACCATGTGATCTCCAACACCATTTCTATCACCAAGGCCATATTTTCCAACTACTGATCCTTTTTTATTTCCAACCTTTGCATTCCAGTCACCAGTAGCTATCAGGACATCTTGATTGCATATGTGATCCATTTCAGACTGAAGAAATTCAATTTCATCATCATTAGCTTTAGTGGTGGTGGTGGTTATATGCCATGGAGTCAGTTCTGATTCATAGCAACCTTGTATAGGGTTTCCAAGGCTGTAAATCTTTACAGAAGCAGAAAGTCACATCTTTCCCCTGCCTGGCTTTAGTGGTTGGTGCATAAATTTGAATAATAGTGGTATTAACTAGTCTTCCCTGTATGCATGTGGATGTTATCCTATTACAGGCAGGGTTATACTTCAAGACAAATCTTAATATGTTCTTTTTGATGATGAATGTGGCACCATCGTCTTCAATTTGCCATTCCCAGCATAGTAAACCATGTGATTGTCAGATTGAAAATCGCCAATACCAGTCCGTTTCAGCTCACTGATGCCTAGGATATTGATATTTATGTGTTCCATTTCATTTTTGACAATTTCCGTTTTTCTTAGATTCATACTTCATACATTCCATGTTCCTATTACTAATGGATAAAAAACAAATTATTGAGTCTCTTCTGACATCCATATTAGTTTTTTCTTTCTTTCCTCTATTTTTAAAGACCCTTTGCTGTCTTCCTGTCTGATGTTCTTGATGTCATCACATAACTCTTCAAGTCTTCTTCAATCATTGTATCTAATGCATCAAATCTGTTCTTAAGATGATCTCTAAATTTAAGTGGTATATATTCAGGAACATATTTTAGTTCTCATGAACTTGTTTTAATTTTCTTTAGCCTCAGCCAAAACTTGCATACAATCAATTGATTGCTCCACAGTCTGCCCCTGGTCTTGTTTTGGATGATGATATTGAACTTTTCCACTGTCTCTTCCCACAGATGGAGTCAGCTGGATTCCTGTGTATTCCATATGGTAAGGTTCATATTTAGTCACCTTTTATATTGTGTCTCTTCTATAGCTCTGATTTTCTGTTCCTCTTTTCTTTTTTCATTTATTATTAAGTGGTGGTTTTTCTTTATTATTATTTCTTTGTTTTCTTTTCTCTCCTATAGCTCCATTTCCCTGTCCCTCTTTTGTCTTTATAGTTATATTCCTTTTTTCTGATGGCTGCCTGTTTTTATTTATTTATTTATTTTCTTTATTGTTTTCTCTTTTCATTATTGGTACTTTGTTCATTCTGTTTTGTTTTCTTATGTAGGGAGAAGGGGTATAAGGGATTTTGTCTTTCCCACCCAACAGGAGACAGAAACCATGCCTATACAGCCCAGAAACAACTATACCCTCTGAGTTTCATTCACTTGACAAAAGCTATTGTCAGCTCCTATACCATCTGAACAATAACCAACACCAATCAAACCCACCCTCACCTGAGGTGCATGAACTCCTAGCAAGAACAGTGTTCACAGTTTGATTCTCTAACTAAACCCACAAGAGACAGTTGGTGAGAGTTTAAGAATACATCAATACACATTACATTGATAAACACAATATATTAATCATCAATTAAATACAAATATGACAACCCAACAATGCTCCAGACACAACAGATAATTTTAGCACATAGAAAGAAACAAGAGAGAATGACTAACAAATAACTGAAATGCAGAGCCAAAAAATGTTTCTGAGGGAAGTAAGCTAATGGAACTATCTGAAAAGGGATTCAAAAGAATGATACTTATGGACTTCAAATGACTGACAGAAAGCTCAAGCAAAGCAAGGAGAACACAGAAAAAAAAACTTTAGAATAATTGAAGAAAGCAGTACAAAAACAAACAGAAAAAATATATGAAAAATTTTAAACCATATAAAAACTGCAATTAGAAATTCAGAAGATTAATATTAAAATTTCAGAAATTAACAATACATTGAAATGGAAGCCTGAATTAATGAGCTTGAAGATAAATCTCTCAATACTAATGTGCTAGAAGAACAACCAGAAAAAATCATGAAAAAATCCAAAGGAAAGCTGAAATATGTGACATACCATGAGCTGGAACGACTTACAGGTGATCAGAATTCCAGAACAGGAAGAGACAACAAAAAGCATACAGAAAATTGTCAAAGAGTTGTTGGAAGAAAACTTCCCTAGTATCATAAAAGATAAGAAAATAAGCATTCAAAAAGCTGAACAAATCCCAAACAGGAAAAATCCAAACTAAGAGCACCAAGACATATATCATAATTAAACCTTCCAAAACCAAAGACAAGGAAAGAATTCTGAGAGCATCTCAGGAAAAATGAAAAGTTACCTACAAAGAGAACCAATAAGACTAAGCTCTGATTTCTCAACAGAAACCATACAGGCAATAAGGCAATAGGATAACTAATACAACTATGAAAGAAAAAAATGCTAACCAAGAATCAAGTACTCAGCAAAGCTATTCCTCAAACACAATGGCAAAATTATGGCATATTTTGATAAACAGAAATTAAAGGAATTTGTAATGACAAAACCAACTTTATAAAAAATATTATAACATTCTTTGGTCTGAGAACCAACACAGGAAACGACCCAAGATTATCATATATGACAACAACTCAATCCAGATATAGACGTATTTAAAGTAAAATGAGCCTACAAGATGAAAACAGAGAACTAGAAATATCAATTTATAATGAAGTCAACTATAAAACAAAAAGAACAAATAATATGACACAAAACTTCCAAATGGCTAGGAAATCAAGTAGATTTCAAAAAAAAATTGACTGTTTTAAATGTGGGGGGGTGAGAGGGGGAGAGGCGGAAACTATAGGGTAACCTAAAAGAAAATTAATACACCTGCAAATCAAAAATTTTAAAAAACCAGGAATATTTATAATACAACAGAAATGAAAATTAAAACAAAACCCACAAACAAAATGAACTTAGCACAGAAAAGTATGTGGAACAAAAATACCAGCAGTAACATACACACACACACACAAATACACCACAAAATGACCACCATCAATTCATGCCTATCAATAATTACACTGAATGTAAATGGATTAAGTGTACCAGTCAAGAGACAGAGAGGGGAGAATGAATAAGAAAACAAGATCCTGTAATATGCTGTCTAAAAGAGACACATAAAAAAGATGGAAACTGGCTAAATATGCATCAATAGAATGGTTAAACAAACTTAGGTACATACACACAATGGAATACTATGCAACGCTGAAGACTAAGAGTTAATATGCAAAATGCCACACAATATGGATGAACCTAGAAGACATATTATGTTGAGTGAAATTATAAGAGAAGAAATACTATATGAGACCAACGTTGTAGAGTTAAGAAGAGGTTTTCTTAGTAAAAGAAACAATCACTGATGGGTACAGAGGAAGGAGGATGACAAATTATTCATGGGCTAGAACATAGATACATTTTAACATAAGTGACAGGGAAGGTAATACACAAGAGAGAGGTTAGCAGAGGAAAGATGAAGGTAGTTGGAGACTCAGGGAGGAATATAATAGTTAAGTGAATAGAGGTAAATACTGTTAACTGTTGGTACTTGAAAGGAATTGTAATCATTGTACTGAAATAAGTATATAATTTGCTGAATGTATAACTTGTTGTTGTTGTTGTTGTTAAGTGCCGTTGAGTCGGTACCGACCCATAGCGACCCTGTACAGGGTTTCCGAGGGTGTAAATCCTTACGGGAGTAGAAAGCCTCATCTTTCTCCCGCGGAGCGGCTGGTAGTTTCGAACCACTGACCTTAAGGTTCGCAGCCCGATTCGTAACCACTACGCTACCAGAGCTCCTTAACTGATGACCTATTATATACAACTTCACTCAATTCACAATAAAAAAGTATTTTTTAAATATTATTGCTCATTAGAATAACTATTTTATCTACCTTAGTTGTAAAAATGGAGCCCTGGTGTGGTGCTGTAGGCTCACCACTGGACTCTATCAACAAGGTTCAAATCCATCAGCAGCTCCTTGAAAACCTTATATAGGGTCACTATCGAAAGCACATCACAACAACAAGATGTAAAAGTAAAGGTGATTATTATTAAAACTGAGTTACAATTTTCATTTAAATTGAGTTATAATTTGGAATTAAAAAGAAGCATTTCATTCATGTTTATATCATTTTAATCCACATATTAATTAATATTCACATAAATAAGGTCATCAACATCTAATACCCAAAACTTTTTCTGTATGACCTTTTCAGAGGATGATTACTAAAAATGTGCTAGCTGCTATATAAATTAGGTTAATAGGAAGACTTTTTAATAAATACATTGATAAATTGTTCATAATAAATCTAGTTTCCTTATCTTCTGGGGATAGAGTAGATATCTAAAGAAGAAATTAGGGCTATAAACCAAATTATTTATCAGAAAGCTGATAGATATCTGGGCCCTAAGTATTGTACAAAAAACAAGAGCCCACGGAGAATAAAGCTTTACATAAGAAAATGTTCAGGCAGAGATTTCTGAATTATTTACATCAAATTGATCTGTTATTCTCTTAATGCAATTTAGAAAATGCACAATGAGGTATAAAAGCAGCCGTACTTTTAACAATGAGAGTAAGAACACCTGAATACAAAACACAAAGTTAAGATTTACAATAATTTCATGGACACAATTTCTAGTCTTGAGCTATTTCATCATCTTTTGCTGTTTTCAACACCAAAATTGCAATATGTACTCTATTTCATCAATAAGGCATTAATAGACACATTAACCCCTTTGCTTTTGAATTTGTCTGCTTTGGTTTTTGTTAGATGCTCTCAAATCAGTTCCAACTCATAGTTACCCTACTGACAACAAAACAAAACAAAACATTGCCCATTCCTGTGCCAGTCTCACAAATGTTGCATCTGAACCCATTGCAGCTGCCACTATGTTAATCAATTTCATTGGAGGGTCATTCTTTTATTCACTGATCCGTTATTTTTCCAATTATAATATCCTTCTCTAGGGATTTGTCATTCCTGACAAAATATCCCAAGGGATGAAATCTTGCCATCCTCATTTCTAAGACACAGTCTGGTCAAACTTCTTCCAAAATGTATTTGTTCAATATTTTTCACCAACATCGAAATTCAAATGAATTAATTCTCCTTTGATTTTCCTTCTTCATTGTCCAGACTTCACATGCATATAATGTAAATGAAAATGCCATGACTTGGATCAGGGATACACATTAGTCCCCAAAGTGACATCTTTGCTCTTTAATACTTTAAACAGGTCTTTGCAGCTGAATCGACTAATGCAAACATCATTGGATTTTTTAAATTACTACTTCCATCAGCTTTGATTGGGGATTCAAGTAAAAACAAGCCTTTGACAACTTTTATCTTTTCTTTGTTTATCATGATGTTATTTATTAGCACAGTTGTAATGATTTTCATTTTCTTTACATTAAGGTGCAATCCATAATGAACATGGTAGTCTTTGATATTCATCAGTTGGTATTTCAATTCCTCTTCATTTCCAACAGGCAAGGTTGTGTAATCTGCATATCATAGATATGCAGGTATAGAGTCTTCCTCCATACCTGATGCCATGTTCTTCTTCATATAATCCAGTTTCTCAGACTATTTGTTCAGCATAAAGATTGAATAAGTATGGTGAAAAAATACAACCCTGGAACACACCTTTTCTGATTTTGAACCACTCAGTATCCCCTGGTTGTATTCTCACAACTGCCTCTTGGTCTATGTACAGGTCCCTCGTGAGCAAAATTAAGTGCTCTGGAATTCCCATTCTTCCCAATGTTACTCATTGTTTGTTATTATAACACAGTAGAATATCTGCATAGCTAATAAACCATATGTAAACATCTTTCTGATATTCTATGCTTTCAGCCAAGCTCCATCTGTTGCCAGAAATAATATCTTTTGTCCAATGTCCTCTTCTAAATCTAGCTTGGATTTCTGGTAGCTCTTGGTCAATGTACTGCTGCAAACTATTTTGAATTATATTTAGAAAAAGTTTACTTGCATGTGATATTAATGATATTGTCCAATGCTTTCCATAGTCCATTGGGTCACCTATTATTAGATTGTGTCTAGTTTCTTAAAAAACAAGATAGATTTTCCTCTGAGTGTTAAATCTTAACCTTTAGATCGGTACTGTACAAAAGCATATTTTTAAAGGAACTAAGTATTACATTATTACATGTTTTATGGTTCCATCGGTATAATACATTATACATTTTACCTATTGGATAACGATAGCATAAAGAACATTTATTTTTATTTTTAAATTAATTTGAGATACTATGATCTTGAAAGAAAAAAATCTTTTCTTTAAATTATTATACCAACATTTCTATTTAGTTTGAAAATTCTGCATGACCCAAAATCCCAATTCAATGTCCCTTGAAAGCGATCGTATTCGTTCATGTAACTGAAAAATACAGAAATAAGTTTTCATGTGGAGTCTGCAGCTCAAATAAGGCTGCCAGAGACTTTTTTCAATACATGTGTAAAATGGTATCATTCTCATGGGAAGCTCTTCTAATGCTGTAGCTTGAAACATGAGGATTTGCTTTAAAACATGTCAAAAAAGAGAAAAAGAGAAGAGGTGAGAATGGAAACAGAAAGGAGGTTGTAAAATTATTTATAATGAATTCTTAGGTAACACAAATGATAAAGCACTTGATACTTGCCAAAAGTTTGGTACTTTGAGCCCAAGCAGATGCAACTTAGAAGACAGGCTAAGTGATCTGCTTCTGAAAGGCCATAGCTTTGCAACTTCTACAGAGCACAGTTCTATGGTCATAATAAATACCATCATAATAAATGCCAAAACATGAGCTCATAAAGAGTTCTAGTCAATTCTACTACATGTAAGAACAAAAATTTAATGTTATGTGAATTTCACTTCAGTAAAACTTATTTTAAAATAAAAAAGAGAGTTTTAAGCCTGTGAGAGATTTGAAATAGATCTTACAGATATGATGTGATATTCACAAGTGTGTTCTTTGTCTTCTTTTTAGGATTTTAGTACCTATCAGATTGAGTGCAAATCAAGATGGATTTGAGTTTGAGGAAGCAGAAAGAGCACTGAACTAACAAGCCCACAAGATCTGCTTCCTGACACTAAATAAGTGATATTGGGTGGGTGTTTTACATATTCTGAACCTCAGTTTCCTAATCTTTAATTCCTACAAGTTTGAAGATAGCATAATCTTGAACTTGATTCTAATCACAAATGCCAGAATATATGAGAAGACAATAATAGACTAATTTGTTTGCTTTTGTTTTGCTTTCATATTTCATTTTAGGCTTATTGCCTCATTTGTATTTTGAATCATGAAAGTTGAGCTCATAAAGATAATAAATACATCTAAGAAACATCAGTAAAATCAATTGCAGATAAAAGCTAAAAAGGATTCCTTTAAAGCTAGAAGTATCAGAGTATCTTGTCCTATAAATTCCAAGTGCATTTTGACATGAAGATGCTCACTGAAAACAAAACAAAACAAAACAAAAAAACAACTAAAGGACAATAAAAATAATGGCTTTGTGGAAAATGCTATTTGTTACAAGTCCAGTTGAATGAGATGAGGGCACAGCACACACTTACTCTCTTTCCTACTGTCCATCTACTTGGCCTTGTGCTGCAGGGATACAGACAAAATATTACCCACTATGAGCAAAACTATGGAGGGAAATCAGGTAAGTTCATGAAATGATGTCAGAGTTTGGGGCCATACTTAGAATATCTCCAGACTTTATTTGACTTGATAGTTTGGAGTTTCAGAAGAAGAACTTTCCTCTGTTTACCTGACCTTCCCTTCTCCAAACCCTTTAAGTATGAGAGTGAGTCAAAAAGTATCACTACTAGTGATTCAGTTCACATACACACAGGTTTATTCCAATAAAATGTGCTAAAGCACATCTCTGCAAGCAGTGGATGGATGGAGACAAGATCTCTCAGTAATACATCTCATTAGGATTAGGGTGCCTTCAAAAAAAGGCCTAAATAAAGTCAAGACACAGAGACTAGCTAAGAAGATTATGGTGACTATTTTTCGGGATCCCAAAAAGGTAATCTTGTTAGATTTTTCTCAATGGACACAGGACAGTGCTCTGTTGAGAAAAGATCAGAAAAATTGAGCTGAGGATTTTTTTTTTTTCCCCCAATCCTGCACCTGCTCATTTTTCAAGGATAGTAAGATGTGTCAGGGAGAACAAACAAGATGTCAGATAGGTAGAAGTGCAGTAAGGAGCTCAAACAGTAACAACCCAGAATACTGGACCAAGCAGGCTCGGGGAATGGTCCCAGAACTCTGAACCACATATAAAGGAATATTTAGGAAGCTGGAAGGCTTACAGCCAGTGTAATTTGTACAGAAGAAAGAAATCCAGTGATTTCTAATACAAGGCATTCAGCTGCTACCTGAGTGGCCATCTCAAGCAAGACCGGATGGCGAAAGGATCAGAGCAACCACACCTGACAGAATTGCAGAGACAAAGGTATGGATATTCTCTTTCTTTTGTTTTTTAAATCTGTTTATTGGTCTCCCTGTCTGTGCACCTCCATTATGGTGACTAGAGGGGGTTCCTGAACAAGTGAACAACCCACTCCCACTCCCAGAGGGTTTTATTACACATGTGCCCAGATATCTTCAAAATTTAAAGGGACTGTTTCCACTTAAAACCAAATGGCAGTGCAAAACAGACACAGCAGGTCCTGAACTGTTTATGACTAGAAAAAAGGTCTGAACAGGGGTTTTGCAGTAGGATAGGCAGACTAAAAAGGAAACAGGCTAAAAATTAAATCCTGAGTTACATCATAATGACCAACAGTGGCATCTTGAAATTTCTTAGGAAGAAAAGTGAAAAAGGAAGCCTATCGCCTGATCCATCTACCTGGAGGCAATATGAAAGCATAATAAATACCAAAACACATACCAATCTAGGTATTAAGGCCACAGTAAACTATTGAATATTCCCAAAAAACAGAAACAATTGACCATATCTGCACATGTCCAGAAACAAGATAAAGTGACTGACACAAATGAGCTGTAGGTAGACCTACATTCCATACTGGAAGGCGGATAGGCTTTGGAAATGCATATGATGAAATTCAGAAAAATGATTATAAAATGTATTAAAATACTTTACAATTGAGTCGAGAAAAATAAGGAAGAAGTCAGGAAAGTGCTACAGGAACAATCAAATAAGATATATACAGCATTGGAAACAATTCAAAACCTACAGAAAAAGGTCTAAAAGATTACTAATAGAATATCAAAAATGGACACTACACTGAAAGGCCAAAGAAGTTGAATTAAAGAGATGAAAACCAGACCTGGAAGAAAAATGTCTCAATACTACTAAGATAGAAGAACAAGCAGAAAAATGGATAAAATAATCTGAAGTAGGTCTAACATTCATGTTGGTAAACATTAAGAGAAATAACTTAAGAATTATCAGCTTTCCGTAACAAGAAGCATCACACAAGTCCACAGAGGAGATAGTTGAAGAGCTGCAGGAAGAAATTTTCCCTAACATCCTGAAAAGTGGAAAGATAAACATTCAAGAAGCTCAACAACCCCAGGAAGGATAGACCCTAAAAGAAAATTACTAAGACTTAGCATAGTGATTATAAATCGGGCTGCGAACCTTAAGGTCAGAAGTTTGAAACTACCAGCTGTTGCACAGGAGAAAGATGAGCTTTGTGCTCTTGTAATGATTTGCGGCCTTGGAGACCCTGTACAGGGTCAATATGGGTTGGAATCAACTCGACAGCACTTAACAACAACAATATAATAATCAAGTTCTCCAAAATCAAAGATAAGGACAGAATCCTGAAAGCAGGGAAAAGAGAAGTGTAACATACAAAGGCCAGCAAATCAGATTAAGCTCAGCTCTCTCAACAAGGCACAAAGCGACCGGCTTACAAGGATTCAAGAGGGAGTTTAGTTTAAGAGTGTGTTGGGAAGAAAGTGTCCCCACTGAATAGTTTTCATCTTGTCTAGATGAGTCTGGTTAAAAGAGATGGGGATAAGATTCTTATGATTCAATAGTAATTGTTATCATGACTAATTGCGACTCTCACAATTGTAAAGGTAGAAGTTTTGTAACAAAAATGGGGGAGCAGTTAATCTTGCAGTCCAGAAACTAAGGGCCCTAGGATCATCAAAGGAGAAGAGCACAAGCAGAATGCGAGACCTTATCCAGAGAAGCAGGGACACCAGAGATGGAGGAAGGGATGGGGACAAGTAGAGAAGGAACAGCTGAGTCCTCAGCTAGATTCATGGGAAGAGAGGGACAAAAAGATAATGGCCAGGAGGCAGACTTTCAGAATGTGCCCTTTGGTGGCTTAAATTATTATGTATGTCCAAGTGGGGTTTTTTGGTATTGTTGTTTTTTTAAAAAAAGAGCTAAAGTGAGTAGAGAGAAATACCGTTAACTGATTGTTGTTGTTGTTGTGTGCCATGGAATCGGTTCACTGTTAACTGATAAGGGAATGCAATCATTGTGATGAAACAAGTTGCATGATTTATTGAATGTAAAACTGATGATCTGCCCTGTAAACTTTCACTCAATCCACAAGAAAAAATAAAAAAAAGAATTATCCTATGAGAACTTTACTGGGAAACCTTATGCCACCCACCCTAAAGCCTTAATCATGATGCTTCAAGCTTGTTTTTTGTTCCCCAAAATGTAAAGAAAATTGAAAAGGAACATTTTTTGGGTCCTGCCAGGGTGCCAAAAAGGAGTTCTCGTAGCATAGTAGATTATGAGCTGGGCTGCTAACTGCAAGGTCATGGTTCCAATCTACCAGGTGTTCCATTGGAGAAAGATGAGATTTTCTGTTTCTGTAAAGATTTACAGTGTTAGAAACCCTATGCAGGGTTGTTATGAGTTGGAACCAACTCAGTGGCACACAACCACCACCACCACCACAAAGCCAAAACTGCTGTTTTGACATAGTGCAAATAGAAAAACAAAATTCTGTGAGGAAGGGCTACAGAGATGGAAGTAAAGACTTCAAAAATGTATAGACTTAGACAAAGAATATGTCATGGAACAATAAATTCACAATTTGATATTTTTATTTAATAAAGATTACTATGATTTTATAACAATAATTTCTTAATTATACTCTCATGTTCACAGTATGTACATCTACCCTCTGTTATTGTTAAGTGCCGTTGAGTCAATTATTAACTCATAGAAACTTCATGTTGACAGAGTTCTAGGCTATATTCTGATAAGATCACTAGGCCTTTGTCCTGCAGAGTCCCTCTGTACATTTGAACTACTAGCCTTTTGGTTAGCAGACAAGAACTTAATCATTGTACCACCAAGATTCCCACACCCCTCCTTTAAGTATGTACAAATATCCATTGCAGATGGGGTCCTGAAGGGCGTAACAGAAGGAACATATGCATCATTATGGATGGGGACAGCAGTTGTAACCAAACGGGTTTGAGACAACCTCCAGAAGAAGTCTTCCTGTCTATTAACTTTTCACCAGAAAACTTCTGGTGAAAAGTTAATAGACAAGGAAGACTTCTAGAGATTGTTTCACGGGAGAAAGATGAGGCTTTCTGCTCATGTAAATATTTACAGTTTCAGAAACCTATATAGGGTCGATATGAATTGGAACCAATTCCACAGCACATAAACACCACAATCTAAAGAAAAGAGCTTTTTCTCTTACTATATGTTGTTGTTGTTAAGTGCCATCGAGTCGGGTCCGACCCATAGCGACCCTGTACAGGGTTTCCGAGGGTGTAAATCTTTACGGGAGTAGAAAGCCTCATCTTTCTCCCGCGGAGCGGCTGGTAGTTTCGAACCACTGACCTTAAGGTTTGCAGCCCGATTCGTAACCACTACGCTACCAGCCCTCAAAGTCATTTTTTGTTTTTTTTCTGTTAATCTTCCCCTTAATGCCTTTCTTTGTTTCAGTTGATCAATCATAAAAGGAAATCATAAAAAATCTAGTGTTTATTGAGAACTTACTTAGTATCAGGCTTATGTTAAGTGAGTATTGTGTAATACTTGCTTCAATATTCAATTTTATAGACTGAAACACCTGAAGCCCGTGGAGATTAAGTTCCTTTGCCCAAAGACATACAAGTAGAAAGCAGAACACAGAGTCTGTCAAAACTTAAGTTCTAAGATCCAGAGTGGCACCCCCAGATGGAAGGGACACATCACTGCAATCAGCTGCACAGAGTACACAGGAGTGTGTGATAGCTTAAAAGCTTGGCACATTTCAGCAAAGTGGTTCACAAGTCTTAGTAGTCGAAGAACCACCTAGAGAGCTTGTTAAAAAATAGATCCATAGGTTCTTTTCTAAAATCACTAATTCAAATCTCTGAGAGAGGGGACTAGAAGACCAGGATCTTTAACAAAAGTCAGGAAAGACCTAATATTCCATATCCATAAAGATCACAGCCAAGGAAACCCTATGGGGCAGCTCTGCTGTATCCTATAGGGTCATTATGAGTAGGAATTGACTCAACAGTATACAACAGAACATTATTTTGATGCACAGTAAAGTCTGAATAACTGAAAGTAATTTCCTGCACTACAGGATCAGTACTGGATTGCAAACCACAAGGTTGGCAGTTCAAACCCACCAGCTGCTCCATTGCAGGCAGGGTCCTAAATGATATAACAGGAAGACATATGTAACTTTATCAATGGGGACAGGAGTTGTAACCAGACAGGTTGTAGACAGCTTCCAGAAGAAGTCTTACTTGTTTACTGAATTTTTACCATCACTATCCAAAGAATGAGTCCTGGTGTGGCACTGTGGGTTAATGCACTTGACTGAGATTGTTTGAACTAGAAGGTGGGCAGTACAAGTTCACCAGCCACTGCTCAGAAACTCTATACTGGGTTGCTATGGTCAGAAACAACTTGAAGGCACTTAACAACAACAACAACAAATCCAAAGAGAGTAAAGATTGTTCCATGGAAGAAAGATGAGACTTTCTGCTCCCATGAAGATTTACAGCCTTGGAAAACCTACAAAAGGTCGATATAAGTATGAATCAACTCCACAGCACATAACCACCACCATCCAAAGACAAGAATGCCCTTTATCTTCACTCCTATTCAATATTGTCTGGAAGTCTTAATCAGAGCTATAAGACAAGAAAGGGAAGTTCTGGTAGCGTAGTGGTTACGAATCGGGCTGCAAACCTTAAGGTCAGCAGTTCGAAACTACCAGCTGCTCTGTGGGAGAAAGATGAGGCTTTCTGCTCCTGTAAAGATTTACAGCCTTGGAACCCTGTACAACATCGCTATGGGTCAGAACCGACTTGTCGGCACTAAACAACAACAACAAATAGTCAAGAAGGGAATGAAATTCTCTTCGCAGATGATATGATCCTATACATAGAAAATCCCAGACTCAGCAAGAAAATTATTGGAACTTAGTGATAGATTCAGCAAAGTGGGTACAAGGTCAACATACAAAAATCAGTTCTATTCCTGTATACTAATAAAGAGATTTCTGAAAAGGAAATCAGGAAAACTATACCATTTGCAGTAACTACCCAAAAGATTAAATGTTTGGGAATGTACCTAAAAAGAAAAAAAAATACCTGTGTGAAACAAACTACAAAACATTACTACAATGAAACAAAAGAGACCTCAGAAATGGAGGGATATACCATGCTTGTGCATAGGAAGACTTAATACTATGAAAATATCAACAGTACCCAAAGCACTCTATAGATATAATGCAATCCCAATCCAGCCATTAGACAGATGCAAACCAATAGTGATTCCATTTGGAAGCTTTAATTTATCTTTGGCAACAAGAGGTACAAAATTATATTTTATTCAAATTTGGAGCAATTTTCTATTTGGCTATCCCATGGAGCTG
Organism: Chrysochloris asiatica; assembly: GCF_000296735.1. Classification (NCBI taxonomy): domain Eukaryota; kingdom Metazoa; phylum Chordata; class Mammalia; order Afrosoricida; family Chrysochloridae; genus Chrysochloris; species Chrysochloris asiatica. Next base: position 5,649,297 of record NW_006408520.1, read on the forward strand.
CTAACCTCAGGATCAGCAGTTCGAAACTACCAGCTGTTCCATGGGAGAAAGATGAGGCTTTCTGCTCCTGTAAAGATTCACAGCCTCAGAAACGTTGTACAGGGTTGCTATGAATCGGAACCAACTCCATGGCACATAACACAACAACAATCCCATTAGTTGGGGAATTTAGTCATATATGCTTAAAATACAAACCTTTCTGCTAAAGTAGGCTGGACAATGGAGTTAGTCATAATTTAACATGAGAACTAGATGAGGATGAATTTTAGCCTAACCTATAATGTACCTTTGGAAATAATTAGCATCTTGTTTTGACCAGTAACAAAAAGTTTGGGAAGGTATTATGTCTTCAGCTGAAATGCCACCAAATTATTTCAGAGTAGCATGGACAAGAAAGTCATAAGAGCAAGCTGTGGGATGGCCTTCCCTGACACTTGCTTTCTTCCCCGCCCCCCCACCTCCCAAAACCCTGCCACAACCCTGGCTTAGCTATTAAACCACAGTGATTTTTTTTAAAATATAAAGGCAAAGGAATATAAGGCAGAGTTAAATGTCCACCCACCGTAGGGTCCCACACTGGGCCATGTTTTGCTTTGAGGATTATGGGTGCTATGGATTACATTGTGCCCCCTAAAATATATGTATTAGAATTCTAGTCCCTGTTGTTAATTCAACAGTCAACTCAAACTAATAGCAACCTTATGTAAGGTTTCCAAGGAGCGGCTGTTGAGTTTGAACTACTGACCTTGTGGTTCAAACCAACCTTACGGTTCAATGCTTTATCCTATACTCCACACTAGGACTCTGGATACCTGTGAACATCATCCTGTTTGGAAATAGGAGTTTCTTTATTATATTAATTAAATCATATCTGAGTAAGATGGGCTCTAAATCTAACAACTTCTTAGTAAAAAAACAACAGATTTGCTACAAAGATATAGACACACAGGGGAAGACAGTCAACATCTGAGGATCACCAACAAACAAAAGAGTACCAAGGATTGCTGTCAAACAGTTGGAAAGATAATCAACGTGACTGATATCCTGATTTGGACTTTCAGTGTCTGGATCTGTAAGAAAATCAATGTCTGTTATCAATAGATAGCTAGTTTTGCTATTAGCATTCCAGCAGTACTAAGAAACTAAGCAATAACTAACAATAAAGTCTTATCTTGTTTTCCCTTAGTGGTGGTGGTTGGATGCCAGCCAGTCAGTTCTGATTCATAGCAACCCTGTATGGGGTTTCCAAAGCGGTAAATTTTTACAGGAGTAGAAAGTCTCATCTTTCTCCCAAGGAGCAAGATGATTCTATCTGGTGGATTCTAACTGTTGCCCATGCAGTTAGCAGCCCAATGCTTAACCTACGATGCCACCAGGCCTCCTGGTCTTCCCTTGATAGTGTGGAGATTTTTTTGAGACATTCCTGAATTCCCTCTGACACTATGTTGTTGCTGTTGTTGTTAAGTGCCGTTGAGTCGGTTCTGACTCACAGCAACCCTGTATAGGGTTTCCGAGGAGCAGCTGGTGAGCTTAAATCACCAATCTTGCAGTTCACAAAGATTTTGCACTCCAGTGTATTAATCCACAGCACCACACCAGGACTCGTTTGGGGGTTTAATCACATAGTATTTGAAGGGTATAGTTCAGCTCCAAACACAGTGAATATACTAAATAAATATCCACACCCTTTCCTTTCTAACCCTTATAAAACTGAAATGTATACAAGAATCTCTGTTACCCAGAATGTTTTGTTAATTAGATTACCGAGTCCCTGGTTATAATGGAAAACCAATGCCTATTTGACATTTTGTCTTACTAAAATATTGGCTCTTTGCCATCCTTCCTTCATCTAGTCTATTCTTTATAGTCAGATGCTGTTATTGTTGTTAAGTACTGTCGAGTCAGTTCCCACTCATAGCAACCATGTTTAGGGTTTCTGAGGAGATCCTGGTGAGCTTGAACTGCTGAACTTGTGGTTCTGACTTTGCAGTCCAGTACATTAGCCCACAGCACCACACCAGGACTAGTTGCCTTAGCTATCAATCAGCAACACTAATTGTGAGAAGAATCTTGTATATAGAAAGTTTATCACTATTCAACAGAAGAATATGCTGAGTACTAGAAGAAGTAAAGGAGCAACAATGGGTACCCCAGGAACCTACAATGTAGAAGGAGCACTGATAAGTCTCGTAACAATTGAATTCAGTGTGACAAGTGATAGCATAAGGACTGAAGTCAGACAAGGCTCCCTGGAAAAAGTGATAAAAACCTGATGAACGTGCAAGAAGAAATGAGGCAAAGAAGAAGAAAAGGTGATCAAGGCAGAGACTTGGAGGCAAGGGAACATAATGTGTTCAACAGACTAGAGGAAACTTAGTGTAATTTGATCAGAAAGTATGAGCGTGAAAGATATACCTAGAGAGAAGAAAAGGATCCTATCATGAAATGTCTTATAAGTCATTATACATTAGGGCATTTAGAAACTAATGTTTTCAAACCAAGGACTGAGTCTATCACATTTGCATGTAGAAAAGAAATAGATAGACTCCCAAATGGTCAATTGCTTTTCAACAAATATATTGGGATAATTCAAGAAGAAAATGATATCCTTTCAACAATGATACTAGAACAACTGGATACTAAAAAAAAAGAATGTTGACCCTGAACTGAAAACCATTCATAAATATTAAGTTGAAATTGACCACAGACATAAACATAAAAGGTACAAGTATAAAGTTTCTAAAAGAAAATATTTTTATCCTAAAGAGTAGGCAAAGATTTCTTAAATAGGATGCAAACCCACAAACTGTAAGAAAAATATTGTAAGTTAGATGTAATAAACTGAATACTGTCCCCCAAAACCTCCACATTAAAATCCCTAAAATCTGTGAATATGATAGTTTTCATAGCAAAAGGGAATTTGTACATCTGATTAGGTTAAGGATTTTAAAATGGAGGTATCATCCTGGATTATCTGGAAAAACACACAAGGGTCTTTATAGGAGGAAGGTAGAAGGGTCAGAATCAGAAAAACAATGTGATAACAGAAGCAAAGGTCAGAGTGAACACGGGCAAAAAGTTCTAAACAAGAAATGTAGGGAGACTCTAGAAATGGGAAAGGATTCTCTAAAGCCTTCAGAAAGAACCTAGCCCTACCAACCTATTTTGAACTTCTGACATCTAAAACCGTAAGAGAAATTTGTTTTAAGACAGATAGATTGTAGTAATATGTTGCAGCGACAATAGGAAGCTACACATCATCAAACTTAAAAATCTTTTGCTCTTTGAAAGAAAATGCTAAGAAAATTAAATATATGTATACAATTTTAAATAGTACCCAGAATATATTTAAAAATCTAACAATTCAATTTTTTAAAAATTGGTAAAAACAAAATTTTAATAGATACTTCACAAAAGAAAATGCACAATTTACCATAAACTCATGAAAATATGCCTAAAATGGTTATCTTTGGGAAGTGCAATTTAAAACCACAATGAGATATCACTGAACACTCACTCAAATGTTTTAAACTAAAAATATTACATCAAGTTCTGGCAAGAAAGTAAAGCAACTAGAACTCTCAGATAATGTTTCAGGGAGTATAAACTGATTACAATTACTTTGGAAAACCATTTGCCATTTTTAATAAAGTTAAATGTACATTTATTTGTGACCAAAAATTCCACTCCTTGTTATTTCATTTCATAACAAAATAAAACTACATGTCCACACAATCATGTGCACTAATGTTCATGGTAACTTTCTTAGTATGTATAGATTTGCTAAGTGTCTTCTAGTTGGTTCCAACTCATAGTGACTCTGTGTAGGGTTTCTGAGGAGCAGCTAGTGGGTTTGAGCCTCTGACCTTGCAGTCCAGTGCTTTAACCTACAGTGCCACAGCAAGACTCCAACAATATATAGATATATATTGGCTTTGGAGTATTCATGTGGTGCTATAGGATAAACACTGAATTGATAACCATAAGGTTGGTGGTTCAAACCCACCAGGCACCTCAGATGTGCTATGAGTTGAAACCAGTTGATAGCACTTAATAACAATACATTGTTTTTAGGTGTCATTCAGTCTGTTCTACCCATGGCGACCCTATAGAAAGGAGAGCAAACCACTACCCAGTCTGGTAGCATCCTCACAATTAAGTCTATTGTTTCAGCCACTGTCCATTTATCACCTTCAGGATCTCGCTCTTTTTCACTGACACTCTATTTTACCAAGCATAATGCCTTTCTCCAGGGACTGGTCCCTCCTGACTATATGTCCAATGTACATGTAAAGACTGTTTCACCATCTTCTCTTTTAAGTAGCATTCTGACTGTACTTATTCCAAGATAGATTTGTCCATTCTTAAGAAAGTACATGGTATATTTCATATTCTTCACCAGCACTATAGTTCAAAGGCAGCAATTCTGCTTCAGTCTTCCTTTTTCAATGTTAGGCTTTCATGTACATAAAGTGTTTGAAAATACCATCACTCAGATGAGATGGATCTTACTTCTCAAAGTGTCATTGTTCTTTACCAGTTTTAAGAGGTCTGTTGCAGCAGAGTTGCTCAGTGTAATACGTTGTTTGATTTATTGACTGCTGGTTCCATGAGCATTATTAATCCAAGTAAAATTAAATCCTTGACAACTTCTGTTTATCACAATGTTGCTTCCCAGTTGTGATGATTTTTATTTTCTTTATGTTGAGTGTAATCCATCCTGAAGGCTGTAGTCTTTGATCTTCATCAAAGTAAGTACTTCAAGTCATCTTTGCTTTCAGCAAGTAAGGTTGTGTCATCCACATATCACAGGTTGCTATGCAATCCTGATGACACATTCTTCTTCACACAGTCCAGTTCTTAGATTATTTGCTCAGCATATAGACTGAATAAGTATGGTGAAGGATACAACCCTGATGCACACCTTTCCTGATTATAAATCATGCAGTACCCCTTTGTTTTATTTGAATGACTGCCTAGTGGTCCATATACTATGCAGAGGCCCCACATGAGGATAATTAAGTGTTCTGGATTTCCTATTATTTACCATATTATCTATAATTCATTATGATCCACACAGTCTAATGTCTTTGCATAGTCAATATAACACAGATAAACATCTGTCTGGTTTTCTCTTCTTCAACCAATATCTATCTGACATTAGCAATGATATCCCTTACTTCTCACCATCCTCTGAATCCTGCTTGGATTTCTGTAGTTCCTGTCGATTCCTTCTGTGAATTTTTGTGAATTAGCTTAGCAGCAATTTACTTGCATATGATATTATTGATACTGTTTGATAATTTCCACATGCCATGGATCACCTTCTACTTCAGTGATTATAGTATGGGCGCAGATACGGACCTCTTCCAGTTTGTTGACCAAGTAGCTGTCTTCCAGTTTCCTTGTTGTTGTTGTTGTTAAGTGCCGTCGAGTCGGTTCCGACCCATAGCAACCCTGTACAGGGTTTCCGAGGGTGTAAATCTTTACAGGAGTAGAAAGCCTCATCTTTCTCCCGCGGAGCAGCTGGTAGTTTCGAACCGCTGACCTTAAGGTTCGCAGCCCGATTCGTAACCACTACACTACCAGAGCTCCTTTCTCCAGTTTCCTTAGTATAGACAAAAGAAAACATTCAGAATTGCATCTATCTGTTGAAGCATCATAATTGGTACCTCAATTCCTGAACTTGTTTTCTGTCAATGCTTCCAGTGTAGCTTGGACTTTTTCCTTCACTACCATTAGGTCCTGATCATGTGCTACCTTCTAACATGCTTGAACACTGACCAGTTCCTTCTGATTTAGTGACTTTGTGTGTGTCTTTCAATTTTTTACTTTTTTTATGTTTCTACTTTGTTCAATATTTTACTCCTAAGTCCCTCAATAATGCAACTTGATGCTTGATTGTTTTTTCTTCAGTTTTCTTCACTTGGGAAATGCTGAGTATGTTCTTCCTTTTTGGTTTTCTAACTCCAGGTCTTCACATATTTCATTATAATACTTTACTTTGTCAACTCAACACACTCTTTGAAATCTGTTAAGTTCTTTTACTTTATCATTTCTTCTATTTGCTTTAGCTACAGTACATTCAAAAAAAGTTTCAGAGCTTCTTCTGACATCCATTTTGATTATATTTTTCCTATCTTTCTAATCACCTTTTGCTTTCTTCATAAATGATGTTATTGATGTCATCCCACACTCATATAGTCTTCCATCATTAATGGTCAATGCATCATATCAATCCTTGAGATTGTCTCTACATCCAGGTGGGATATACTCAAAACTTTTAAAGTGTTGAAAAGCAAAGATATCAGTTTGAGGACTAAGGAACTCCTGACCCAAGCCATGGTATTTTCAATAACCTCATATGCATATGAAAGTTGGACAGTGAATAAGAAAGCTAGTAGAAAAACTGATGCATTTGAGTTAGGTGTTGGAGTATAATATTAAAAGCACCATGGACTGCCAAAGAACAAACAGGTATGTGTTGGAAGAAGTACAGTCAGAGTGCTCCTTGGAGGCCAGGATGGCCAAACTTCGTCTCTCATACTTCAGACATATTGTCAGGAGGGACCAGTCACTGGAGCGGGATATCATATTTGGTAAGGTGGTGGGTCAGAGAAAAAGAGGAAGACCCCCAGCAAGATGGATTGGCAAAGTGGCAGCATCAAAGGGCTCAAGCATGGCAACAATTGTGAGGTTGGCCCAGGACTGGGCAGCATTTCGTTCTGTTGTGCATAGGGTAGCTCTGAGTCAGCACTGACTCAATGGCACCTAACAACAATAACAACTTACTGATAGTCATATACTGGCTCTCATGTACTTATTTTAATTTTCTTCAGATACAGTTTGAACAGGTATATGAACAATTGATGGTCTTTTCCGCAGCCAGGCTCTGGTCTGGTTCTAACTGATATTGAGCTTATCCATGACGTCTTTCTACAAACATGGAAATTTTATTCCTGTGTACTCCATCGTGAGATTCATGTGTATAGTTGCCATTTTATTTTGTTTAAAAGGGTATTTACAGTGAATGAGTTATTGATTGTACAAAATTTTATCACAGGATCTCCAGCATCATTTATATCATTAAGGCCATATTTTTCCAACTACCAATACTTCTTTGTTTCCAACTTTTGCATCCCAAGAACCAGTAATCATGGTGATTGCATGTTTGCTTAGTTTCAGACTGCAGAAGTTGGTGGAATCTTCAATTTCATTATCTTTACTATTAATGGTTGTTGCATAAATTTGAAGAATCATATTATCTGGTCATCCTCATAAACACATCCTATCACTGACAGCATTGTACTTCTGGATAAGTCTGTAAATATTCTGTTTAGCAATAAATGCCATGCTATTGCTCTTTAATTTATCATAAAACATGTAATTCTCTAATTTAAAATGGCCAATACCAGTTAATTTTAAGACACTAACGGGAGTCCTGGTGTGGCACTGTGGGCTAATGTATCAGTCTGCAAAGTCGTTTGAGCTGCAAGGTTGGTGGTTCAAGCTCACCAATGCTCCTTAGAAACCCTATACAGGGTCACTATGGGTTGGAATACAGCACTTAGCAATAACAACAACAATACCTAGAATGGAGTTCTGGTGAGGTGTCATGAGGTAATGCACCACACTGCAAAGCCATTTGAACTGCAAGGTCAGTGGTTCAAGCTCACCAGCTGCTCCTTGGAAACCCTATACAGGGTCACTATGGATCGGAACTGACTCAACAGCACTTAACAACAACAACAATGCCTAGGATATTGATCTTAAGCGTTTCACGTCATTGTTGATGACTTCCAATTTTCCTAGATTCATACTTCATACGTTCCACATTCTGATGATTAGTGGATATCTGCAGCTATTTCTTCTCATTTTGAATAGTGCCACATCAACAAATGGAGGTCCCCAAAGCTTTACTCTATCCATGTCATTAAGGTCAACTCTACTTTGAGGATGTAGCTCTTCCCTTGTCATGTTTTGAATGCCTTCCAACCTGCAAGACTCATCAGTCAGCACTATATCAGACCACATTCTGCTGCTGTTCAGAAGGCTTTCCCTGGTTAACTTTTTCAGAAGATGGCCAGTTCCTTCTTCCATAATATCAAATACTAATTAGGTATAAAAAGAAACAAACTACTGAGATATGCAACAGTATGAATGAATCTCAAAAATATTACGCTGAGGTTTTCTTTTTTAATAAAATAAAGGCAGGTGCAAAAGAATGATTCTATTTATGAATGTATGATTCTATTTATATGAAATTCTAAAAAGGCAAGTTATTCTGTAGTGCAAAAAGACAGATCAGTGGCTGCTTGGAAGCTAGGGTAGAAAGGGGATTGTGAGGAATTGATTGCAAAAGAGGGAAAGATATACTCTTCAGGGATGAGAATATTCCATATCTAAGTTATAGTGATAGTTATATTGCATATGTACATATTTACATATGCATTTTATGTAGATTGAAAACAGTGAAGTTGATTTTTTAAAAGACTTCTTTAGATTAGTAAAATATTGGTGGTAAGAGAAAATGAGTGTAAACACATCATCAGACGAAGATGGAACCACAGTCAGGAGATCAGTATGCCCTGGTGGTTGTATGTGTTAGTAGGAGTTACCTTAAGTGATCACTTATAGTAGTTGGGTAGACTTTATTGTTCTAATTATAGGGCAAGTGACATGGTAAAGTACTTTGTTTTGTTCAATGTTTAAAAAAAAATCTTTCTAGTGAGAAGTTGTTAGACCATATATGAAAAAAGCAATTCTTCACATTTGGAAAGAAATAGATTTTAGATAGAAAAACCCTAAGCTTAATACATATCTTATGTATATACATCGAAGGGCTGACCTGAATGAGCATAATGAAAGGGCGACCTGGAGATACTGTCAACATGAAAGAGCTTTATGGAATTGTTTGAGTAGTCATAACTTTGTAACAAAAATAAACAAAAAGGAGGAACGCAGGCTTTGCCAGAGCCACAGGGATCCTCCACTCCTTGTACCATTACTCCTTTGAAAATGGACAGCCTTGAGTTGAAAGAGGCACCCTACTAGTTCTGTAATATGTAAATGAATAAATTACTTCTTATGGGTATTTATTTAAACTGGCTTATGGCAAATGTTAGTGCTGTCCCTTGCAAAGACAGGGGGGGAATTTGTATGAAATATAGGGTGAGGAGTTGTGCATGCATTACAAATAAACAAATAAGTTATTCTAAGGCAAATGATGCCTATTTATTTGCTAAGAACTCAAAAGAAACTATGTGTATGCCTGCATGACCCTTGTAACTGAGTTAAAACTAAAGATAATGACCAAGATTTCAGCAAATATAGCTTCATCATGCCTTCATCCATATAATAAATGAGGGTTAGACAATATTTAAGTTACAATAATGGAATATGCTGCCTCTGAAGGCATTCAATAAGAGAATGGTATGCAGCCACTAAGAAGGGATACTTTGGAAATTGTGGTAGACAGAATAATGTCCCCATCAGAGATGATCCCATCTTCATCTCCGAAATCTATGAATGTTGTATTACATGCCAAAAGAAATTTGACAGATGTGATTAAGTTTACGTATCTTGAGATAGGGATATTATCTTAAATTATCTTGGTAGTCCCAGTGTAATCACAAGGGCAAAAGGGAAGCACTAGAGTTAAAGTCAGAAAAGAGACAGGGTGACAGAAATAGAGAACCAAATTACGTGTTTGAAGAAGAAGGAAGTATGCAAGATTCATTTTAGATAATAAACTTTTGTTCTCATAAGCTGCTAAATATGTGGCAATTTGCCATAAAAACAATAGGAAATTAATACCGTAAAGATCCTAAATTCTCTAGGGATTGGACTAGGAAATGGTTGTGGTGGTTGTGTGCCTTCAAGATGGTTTCAATTCATAGTGACCCTATTTACATACGCTTTCTAGTTTATAAATTTTTATGGGAGCAGAAATTCTCATCATTCTCCCCAGATAAACTGGTGGATTCAAACTGCTGACCTCATGGTTAGCAGCCCAACACATAACCCACTTTAGCATCAGAGCTCCTTAGACTAGGAGATCTGTATGGTGTGGTGCTGAAGGATAAGCACTTGACTGACTGCAAGGTTGGTTTGAACTGCAAGGTTGGTAGTTGGAAAGCAACTCACAAACTGCTCCTTGGAAACCCTATGCAGGGTTGCAACAAGTCAGAACTAACTCCATGGCACTTAACAACAACAAAGGTAAATTAGGAGTCCTCATGACACATGATTAAGTGCTCAGCTGTTAACCAAAAGGACAGTGGTTGGAACCCACTCAGTGATTCCTTGAAAGACAGACCTGATGATCTGTTCCCACAAAGACTCTTAGTTATTATGTGCCTTCGAATTGCAAAGGTAATCAGCTCCACTGCACCCATCAACAATGACAAATGTAAACTACTAAAATACTAAGATCAGCTTAAAAATTCTAATTCCACCACTTTACCCAAACCCAAAGCACTATGTCTCTCCTTGTTTTTTTCAATCACTGTTCTTGATGTTCCTCCTTGTCCTTCTTCGTCTACTATAAATGTATAAACCATATCATTTTAGTAACTGATGGAAAGCAGTTGAGATACAGAACTGGAAGGTAGATATATACCACCTCATTCCCATTCACCCTCATTAGTTCTCTCTTTACCCCACTTTGGCCACCACAAACTTAAATGCATTTGTTCACTTCACCTGGGCCTGTTATGCCATGTTTTCTTGTATCCTTCTGGTAGAAATAAGTTCTACTCTGTCTTCTTATATTTTAAAAGTTCTTTCTCCCTGTCCCCGTCCTAAGTTAATTCTTCATTCTCCAGAATCCACCTCTTATCTATTTGCATTCCTCCAAAGAGCTGGCAGTTTGACACAGAAACTAGCATTTCTTATGAAATTCTGAGTAAGAATTCTAGTGCTCCCTTATGATTAAGGTAGAGAATGGGTTTCTGGAGGGCTAGTCCAGCATGGATTAGCAAGATTGGCCATTATGTATTGGAAACATTATTATATAAACATTCATTTTATCCTTAAATGACCCTGCAAAATATGTTCTTCTCCTTATAGATGAAGAAACGGAAGTACAAAACAGTTAAGTAATTTTTCCAAACCTCTCCAACTAAAAAAGTTAACAGTGCTGAGACCAGAATTCATTTCTCCCTGACATTCTTTTTTGCCATGTAAAAACTGCACAAGAATACTGAATAGAAGGGAAAACTCCATCATCCCCTTGTGTGACTTACTTCTTTTAGGTTCCCAGAGCCCAGGGTTACTCCCTTCTCTTCAATGCAGACTCTCCAACTCCCCCCTATACCAATCCCCAATTCTAATTCCACCCTATATTTAAGAATACATCTGTTTCTTATCTGCCAGAGAATAAGAAATGGACAGAATTGCATTTAGCACTTAGCAATTCAGTATTTTATAATAAATTCAAACCCTAGTGGGTTTTCCTCAGGCTCCTACTCTACAGCCACTTTGTCAGTGCTCTCATCAAGCCCAGGCTACTAGGTGAAAAAATTGCTCTGTGGGAATCGAGCCTCCTGCCTCTATCAAAAACACCACAGCCATTTCCACCAGTCCTGTCCAGAACAGAAGCCCCTTGGCCTGAATCTGGGACAACTTACAAATGAGGACTGGCTATGTATAGCTCTCCAATTCTATAACTTTATGATTCTCTCACCCAGGATCACTAGGCCAACCATAAGCCCTGGAGAGGTTGTACAAAATGAGCCCGGATGCCTGGGAGAGACCTTGAGGGTAGCCAGAAATTGCCCTCCTATTTCCTTTTTATTTATCCCAGAGAACCATCAAGAGAAATATACTGCTCTTCCTAACCTCAAATTCCCAATGGAGGCAAAAACATCCCTGCCTGAAAAATCAGTTTTGAAATAGTGGCTTCACAAAATAATCAAGCATGCAATTTTGCATTTTTTGATAAATTGAGGTCAGAAAACATTACCATAATGGGCAGATTGTGTTTGTGTCCCCAGAGTTCAGAGCATTGAGTAGCCAGAAAAGGGGGCAAGAATTACTAAGAACTCTTGTTTCTGGACCTTGTTCTCAGGCAGCTCATTTATGCTTGATGACCAGCCGGGAGCCACCAGCCCTATCCTCATATGCATGCTATGTTGTACCTGCCTGTAATGCTTCCTGACATGCTGTTGATTTAAGGCTAAAATTCCTCACAATGGAGAACTTCACTGGTCTCCAATGGTTCAAAAATAATGATGTGTTGAGGACAATGACACGCCATTTATTTTAATCTTCTTTCTCCAACAGAGAACAAAAGAATAAAGAAAGAGTTATTTAAAGGCAAAGATAAGAAACAGGCACTTTAATACAATTACATTTTCAAAAGCCTTGCCAGGAAAATATTCTCAGCTGCCAAGTCAGCAATTTTCCAAAGATATCCTACATAGAAAAAAGGATTAATGGAAAAGAAATTATCAAGGGAAATTCAACTATAGTTTAAAGAACAGCAGGTGGTACACAGTGCATTATTACATTTTATTCATTACTTGCCTCAGAGACTCCTCCCTCAAAAAAGAATCTAACCAAGCTGACAGACAGAAGGCTGATACTATGACCTTATGAATACCAAATTTGTGCAATAATATCAGGCTGACCTGCTGTGCTTCTGCCTCACAACATCCGTTACAGCATTCTTCAAAGCAAGCAGCAGTATTTATCATGATTGCAGATAGAAAATCTAAAACATCAAGAGACAAAAAGACCTTCCTGAGGTCCCATGAAAGCACTATGGGTATAAATATGTCTAGAGTGCTCCCCTCTCCCAATCCCATACCTACCTTTTACTGCCTCACCATCACCACTCCAGGCCCACCAAACCTCCACCATTAATCCATGCCTCTTTTCTAACCATGACCAGACATTGCCGTTGCTAAGAACCAGATAGTCAGTTCTGATCATAGCGAACTTGTATAGGGTTTCCGAGCAGTGGATGGTGGGTTTGAACTACTGACTTTATGGTTAGCAGGCCAATGTTTATCCTATAGTGCCATACAAAGACTCATGGTGGATCCTTCTTTAAATCCAGACAATGAGAAACAGTGACCAGGCTTTAGCAATTGTTTTTTAAGTGACCCCTGGGTTTTCTTTGGGGATTTAAATTTCAGAAGTTAAAGATACATGCCTACATGTGATCTGGTGAGCATTATGTATTGTGAGGAGGTCTGGTGTGGCCCCGTGAGTTAATGTGCCAATCTGCAAAGCCATTTGAACAGTAAAGACAGTAATAGTTCAAGCTCACCAGCTGCTCCTCCGAAACCCTATATAGGATCACTATGATGGAGGTGACTCAACAGCACTTAACAACAGCAACAATCTATTGTGACATGACATAAATATTGGTAAACTTCCATGGGAACAAATAAGAGTACTATTCCTGAGCTTATATCAATTTTCATTTTATTCTAGAGCTACTTACCTAGTTTGTGTTATTTCTATTCTTAATGCTTTCACATGGTGCCTACCTTTGTAGCCATTTTCATATTCTGAGCTTTCAAAGTAGCATAGTATGTATCATTTCACTATTTTATAGTATCTCCATCAGAGGGTGGAGTGAAATTAAAAATTCTAACTATTTCATCTTTTCATACAATAGGCATGGTGGGAAAGAAGTACAAGTCATTGTCATAATTAAAATTTGAGTGTTATCTGTGCATCTATCAAACAATATTTGTTGAGGGCCTACAATACATGGAATATTCTGGAAAAAAATGGTATGATGGAAGGATAAGAAAGGAAAAAAACTGCATGGCTTGTAGCCTAATAATCATATTTTATATGGAGTCCTGGTATGGCACTATGGGTTAATGTGCTGGACTGCAAAGTCAGTTTGATACACAAGTTCGGTGGTTCAAGATCACCAGCGCTTCTCAGAAACTCTATACTGAGTCGTTTTGGGTCAGAAACAACTCAACAGCACTTAACAACAGCACCATATTTGTTTAGTGCAACTTTTAAAGTGTTCTCACATGGTTATTCCTTATGATACATAATGGAATTCCTTCCGTGTATCAGGCTTACTGATAAGGTTCTAAACATACACTGAATTGCACACTGACAGAAATTGAGTCCTGTTATATTCTAGTAAAAGTTTACTTCTTAATAAGTACCATTTTGTTGAGCACCGATTATATGCAGGCACTGAATAATATTTTATTCACAATACAATAAGCACTAGAAAGGGAACCACAAGGTTTGCAGTTCGAACTCACCAGCCACTTCATGGGAGAAAGATAATACTTTCTGCTCCCTTGAAGACTTAAAGCCTCAGAAACCCTGTACAGGGTCACTATGAATCACAACTGACTCAACAGCACACAACAACAATAACAGGGATAGCTAATTCTTTTTGAGCATATCACGTGGTAGGACTCCTTGTATGTTGCCGTAGGATCAGCACTGGACTGCGAGTGACAAGGTCAGCAGTTCAAACCCACCTGCTTCTCCTCAGCAACCCTATACAGGCTCGTTATGAGTTGAAACTGATTCAAAGGCACTTAACAACATCACTTGCTAAGTACTTTGTATTGGAAGATAATTCTCCATAGGCCTCTTATATTCCTACACCTCTTACAAGCAAAGGCACTGCCTATTTTTGTTCTAAACTACCTTTTCAAAGATATTTGCAGAACTAACAGCCTTGAAAGACAAAAATGGCCCTCTTTCTACAGAGCAGCCAAGTAGGTTTACTGACTGGCCATTATAAAAAATCAAGGTTCCTAAAATTAGAGTGTTTCTCCTGTAACACAACCTAATGCATAGACAGCTATAACCTGGGCTTTTTCTTGTGGGAAGTAGAGCTCAGGTAAACAGCATAATTGATTGTGTGACTTCTGATATTACTGGGAGTAATTAAGTTCTTTGTCTCTAACCCAGGAGTCTTGTGTCTTTGGCCAGAATTCATGAAACTGTAGTTGACTAACTTATTAGCTTGCAAGTAGTGTACAAGTTCAGGCCTTTCAGAGTCTTTGACACAGCTGAGTGTTTTATATATGTTGTTTCACTGAATCATTATAATAATTTATTCTTATTATCCCCATTTTAGAGATGAAAAATCCAAGACCTAAAGTAGTTAAAGAACATATGCTAGGTCACAGAGATGGTCTTCTTCCTCCTACTTCACGATGTTGTTTTTATTCACAGTGAATTTTCTGATTCCAGTCCAGAGTATAAAGAGTGCAGGTGTCTTAGCAAGAGAAGTAGCTTTGAAAGGACACATTGATTAAGATGCTTGAGCCTGCAAGCCTTGTAGGAAAACAATGAGATCTTTTCCAGTAAAATTAACTGATTTAGAGAAAGTCTCTGCAGGCCAGGTTCCAGACATTGCATTCAGGGGATTGAGGTGAAGAAAGATTGAAGGGAGTCACATTTCATAAAATTATTCTATTGAAAGGGATGTCACAAGCAAAGAATCACGCAAGACTTGAAGGCTGGAAAGGGGGTCAGGTTGGAGAAGAGCAAAACTAGGCAGAAATATGATCAGGAAAGCTATTATTGCTTCTCAAATATTAGCTTGATGTGGACTTGAAGCACACATACAAGCAAAATTCTCACTTCAAAAATACTGAAAGTAAGGTGACCTAAAAAACTCCCAGGTATAACTAATACTGAGAAGTTGTTCTGGAAATAAACAACCCCTATCAAATGACTAATCTATTACTCTTTGCCTCCAGTTTTATTTCCATTTCACTCAGAGAAGATTTAGAGGTCACATCAGTGGGTCTATTAAATATTTCCTCAGATGAAGACATTCTAAAGCTAATAGACACTGCTCAGTGAGAAAAGCTCTGTCCTCATGTGAAAAACTAGAAAGTGGTTCCCTATGAGCTTCACTGAGGATCGATATTTAGACATCTGTCCCTCAAAGAGGGTTTGCCATTAAGATAGACAGTATGGGTTATCAGCCAATGTTTTAGTGGGAAACATGAGGTGAAATCAAATTATTTTCCTCATTTATGATGATCTAAATCTACTGCCATCAAGTTGATTCCAACTCATAGAAACTCTATAGGACAGAGTAGAACTAGAATTTCTGAGACTCTAAGTCTTTATGGGAACAGAAAGTCTCATTTTCTGCCTCATGGAGCAGCTGGTGGGTTTGAATTGCCAACCTTGAAGTTAGCAGTCCAATGCTTAACACATGCAACCAGGGGCCCTTATGATAGCCTAAATTTGGTTACATACAAGTGTGAGTCAGAATCCTAAACAGCATATTTTGGATGATTTGCAGAATTTCAAAACACTTAATTGTGTTCATGCAGAATCAGCACATAGATCAAGAGGCAGTTTTCAACCATAACAAGGAAATACCACGTAGTTTAAAATCAGGAAAGGTGTGTCAGAGTTGCATCCTTTCAACATATTTATTCAGTCTGTATGCAAAGCAAGCAATTTGAGAAATTGTAGAAGATATGAAGAAGTAAAGGACTGGAGAAAGACTCATTAACAACTTGTGATGTGCAAATGACACAATTTTGTTACTGGAAACAAAGAGCACTTGAAGCATTTAATGGATAAAAACAAAAGACTACATCATTTTGTATGTATTACACCTCAGCAAAAAGAAAGCAAAGATCTTCACAACTAGACCTAAGCAATATTATGACAAATGAAGAAGAGATTGTTGTCAAGAATTTCATTTTACTTGAGTCCATAATCAAAATCCATGGAACTAGTAGTCAAGACGTCAAATAATGCATTGTATTGGGCAAATCTACTGCAAAAGATTTCTTTAAAGTGTCAAAAAACAAAGAAGTAAAGATATCACTTAAGGACTAAGGTACTTGCCCCAACTCATGGTATTTTCAATCACCTCATATGCATACAAAAGCTGGAGACTGAATAAGGAAGTCAGAAGAATTGATGCCTTTGAATTCAAGTGTTGGAACATGATATTGAATATACAACAGACTGCCAGCAGAATGAGCAAACATATCTTGGAAGAAGTAGAATCAAAGTCCAGAGGATGAGACTTCATCTCACATACTTTGAACACATTATCACGAAGGAACAGTCGCTGGAGAAGGATATCATACTTAATAAAATGAAAGGTCAGCGAAAAAGATGAAACCCCTCAACAACATGGATTGGCACAATGGTTACAACAGTGACTCAACCATAGCAAAGATTGTAAGGATAGCACAGGATTAGGCAGTGTTTTGTTCTGTTGTACATAGGGTCCATGAGGTAAAAAAGACTCAACGGCACCTAACAAGAACAATAAAATAAAAACAAAAAGGTTATATAACATTAAAAAGAACAGACTGTCAGCTCAAACTTGCCCTGATTCAAATGTATAGACAATGCTTGCCACACACTGAACCAGCCATTTGTTGTGATCCTTTGGGGAATATGCAGTGTTATATCCTTTGACCTTATATATTTATCATGATAAAATATAGCCTTTGACCTTAGATATGTATACATGTTGGCAAAACAAAAGTCATAATTAGGAAGCACAGTCTAAGAGATAAAGGTCAGACGATGTGCTACAATGCTGCTTAACATACAGAACACTGAGCAAAAGTGCTGATGCAGGAGAAATAACTATTGATTAAATCTGGTGCTTCAAATCTTTGCTAATGCCATAAAATTTAATGGATTACAAAGTGAACACACAAGTCACAAGGAAAAGCATAGGAGGTGCAGCTTCAGTGACTCACTAATTACAGCAAGCTCTCAAAAAACATACACTGACTGTTTTGTTAAGCCAAACCTTTAAAGATCAGATAAAAATGGCATTTTTATTTATCCTTGCCTAATGTAACTTTCTATCCCGTCTTCTTGAGGAAAATTTACTACCCACAGAAGGAACAGCCCTGGAGACTGCAGTGCTGTTGTGCCTTTTCTTTATGGCCAGCATAATTTGACTTTGAAAAGTTCAAGCCAAACATCCCCATGGTCCTCTATATGACTCCCTGCCCTGCTGTCAATGTGTTCAGCAGCAGAAATGGGCTCGCCTCAAGCCATTATCATTCTCTCTGGTCACTTATGCTCCAAGAAGGACAATAGTAAGAGAGTCTTTTTCTCTTCCTGATTTAATCTGTAAGAAAGATTATTGTTGGGCTCCTCGGGACAGACAGAGGACCACTCTACCCAGTGATGGCCATATGCTCAGTTGTCTCTCTCATTTTTCTCCTTTGTGCAGTTGTCAGAGTAGCTATAGGAGAAACATCTACTTCCACAAACAGGAAGAGTATTCAGATACAAACAGTCACAAACTTCAAACTCTTCAATAAATCTCCATTGATTAAAACATAAAGTCCAAGCTCCTTAACCTGTCATAAAAGTAAACTAAAAATGTATTCCAGTTTTTCTGAGACCATTCTAGTTTTTACATGCTGCTCCTAATTACTTACTATTAATGGAATTGCTTTCACTCTCAAAAATGTTCTGGTTTAGAAAAAAATATATGATCACTCTACATGTAAAGTTATCATGGTATGACTTCTGTCTGTCTTCCCAGCTTCATTCTTTACTACTCTTTAATTGATCTTTATTCTCTAGCATAACCAAAGTGTCTACTATTTCTTACATACAGAATGCTATTTTTACCTCCAACTCTTTGCTCATGCTCTCTCTTTAACAGAATCTCCTTTTTTATTATCTCTATCCCACCCTTGTATACTTTAAAGCCTTCCTTGATCTCTACTTACTGAGTAGGATAGAAGGTCTATACTTGTGCTCACTAATTTATACTAGAATCATCTACTAAGGAGTTTGTCCCTGGGTGGTACAACAGTGAACTGCTCAGCTATTAACTCAGAAGTGTCTCTGTAGAAAGACCTTAGTGATCTAATCCTCAAAGGTCACATCCATTGAAACTCTATGAAGCACAATTCTATGCTAACTAACATAGAGTAGCCATAAAATAGAATTAACTTGATGGCAACTGGTTATTTTGGAGTCTTCTGCTTAGGCTTTCATCATGGATTCATCAGGGCCTAGCACAGCACTTGACACATGGAAAGATGAAGCTCTCAAAGATAACTGTTGAATTGCATGAGCTTGAAATAAGACATTGGTTGGGAAAAGACTACAGTCGCAAAACAAATGGAAGAAAAAGGAAGTCGCTATAGTTTGAACAATATACCCTAACACATGTGTTGAAATCCTAACCCCTGTGTCTATAATATAACCTTGTTAGACTTAGGGGTGGTTGGTTTCGTATGTTAATGGAACATCATGTTGTTGTTGTTAAGTGCCATCCAGTCAGTACTGACTCATAGCGACCCTATGTACAACAGAATGATACACTGCCAGGTCCTGGGCTAACCTCACAATTGTTGCAACATTGATGCTGCCACTTTGCTAATCCATCTTGCTGAGGGTCTTCCTCTTTTTCTCTGACCCTCCACCTTACCAAAAATGATAGCCCTCTCCAGTGACGGTCCCTCCTGACAATATGCCCAAAGTATGAGAGACGAAATTTGGCCATCCTGGCTCCAAAAAGCACTCTAGCTGCACTTCTTCCAATACAGATCGGTTTATTCTTTTGGCAGCCCATGGCAGTTTCACGATTCTCCAACACCATAATTCAAATGCATCAATTCTTCTTTAGTCTTCCTTATTCACTGACCATCTTTTGCATGCATGAAGTTATTGAAAACACCATGGCTTGGGTCAGGAGTACCTTAGCCCTCAAGCTGATATCTTTGCTCTTCAACACTTTAAAAAGTTCTTGTGCAACAGATTTACCTAATGCAATACATTGTTTGATTTCTTGACTGCTGTTTACATGGGTGTTGATGGTTGATACAAGAAGAATGAAGTTTTTGAAAACATCAATCTTTTCTCCATTGATGAGTATGCTATTTATTGGTCCAGTGGTGAGGATTTTTGTTTTCTTTACATTGAGATCCTATCCATACTGAAGGCTATGGTCTTTGATCTTCATCAGTGTTTTAAGTCCTCTTCACTTTCAGCAAGCAATGTTATATCACCAGCATATCTCAGGTTGTTACTGAGTCTTCCTCCAATCCTGATGTCATGTTTTTCTTCATATAACCCAGCTTCTCAGATTATTTGCTCAGCATACAGGTTGAATAAGTATGGTGAAAGAATACAATCCTGTCACACACCTTTCCTAATTTTAAACCATTCTGTGTTCCCATGTTCTGTTCAAACAACTGCCTCTTGTTCTATGTACAGTTTCCTCATGAGCACAATTAAGTGTTCCAAAATCCTTACTCTTTGCAATGTTGTCCATAGTTTGTCATGATTCACACAATCGAAGGCCTTTGTGTAGTCAATAAAGCACAGATAAACATCTTTCTGATATTCTCTGCTTTCAGCCAAGATCCATCTGATGTCAGCAATGCTTTCCTTCGTTCTCCGTCCTCTTCTGAATCCAGCTTGAACCTCTGGAAGTTCTCTGTCAATGTATGCTTGCAGCTGTTTCTGTATTACTTTTAGTAAAACTTTACTTACATGGGATATCAAAAACATTGTCCAATGATTTCCGCATTCTGTTAGGTCACCTTTCTTTGGAATGGGCACAAATAAGGATCTCTTCCAATCAGTTGGACAGATATTTCTTGGCAAAGATGAGTAAGTGTCTCCAGTGCACTTCACTTTGTTGAAAGATTTCCGTTTGTATTCCATCAATTCCCGGTGCCTTGCTCTTTGCTGATTCCTTAAATGCACCTTGGACCTCTTCTTTTAGTGTCATTGGCTCTTGATCACATGCTACTTCTTGAAATGGTTGAACATCGACCATTTCCTTTTGGTACAGTGACTCTGTGTATTCCTTCCATCTTCTTTTTATGCTTTCTGCATCATTCAATAATTTGCCCAGAGAATCCTTCAATAACGAAAGTCAAGGCTTGAATTTTGAGTGCCTTCTAACCTGAGAGGCTCATTTTCCAGCACCATATGTGACAAGTGTTTCTCTGCTATTCATAAGGTTTTCAGTGACTAAATATTTGGAAGTAGTCCATCACTCCTTCTTTATAGTCTGTCTTCGTCTGGAAGCTCATCCGAAACCAGTCCACCATGGGTGACCCTGCTGATATTTAAAATAACTGTGGCATAGCTTCCAGCATCACAGCAATTCACAAGCTACTATAGTAAGACAAACTGACAGACAAGTGGTGGAATGGTCCATCCTAGTAAAAGATATATATAAATCTAATCACTTATAATCAATAAGAAGAGGAGAATAGGTGCAGAAGTCCAAAAGAGGGGAAGACAGACACCTTTTGAGAACTATCTACAGGCCAAGGAATAACAAGGAACCAAGGTATACCCAGAGCTACCAAAATGAAGGAATTGTTATGTCTCAGACTCTGATTTGTGCTTTTAGCCTCCAAACTGTGAGAAAATCAGCTTCTTTTCTTTATAGTCATCTATTTGTGGAATTTGTACTAGTGCAGCACTAGAAAGTTGAGGCTGAAGTAAAAAGGAAGGAGAGGCAAGAAAAGAAAGAAAGAAAGGAGACTACAGCAAATGACTGAGCTTTCCACTCATGACAAAAGTGGCTAGTAGTCCAAATCACAGGCATCAAATTCTAAAATCAAGTTCAGAGTTTATAGTTGTTCCAACTGATGAATGGCTTGGGCACAGTCTGAAAAGGAGATGAATGATGTCTCCAGTTGACTTACTAGATTTTAGGACAAGACCTAGCAAGCATTTAGGAGCTGCTCACTACAACAGGGTCCCCTCTGAGTGGCTCAGGCACAGTTCAGCCCCAAAAAGGGCATCGGGTATAATCAGGAGACAGGCCACAGTTTGGGTAAGCATGGAAGAGCACAAAAGAGAACTGAGACCCTACCTTATGCAAAAGATAATGGGTCTAGTAAAACAAGACTTCTTGATATTCCAGGAGCCATGATCAGGATTGACTCCTGGCCCTGAACCAGTACAAACTCCAGGTTAAAGAACCACAGTGCCTGCCATTTAGCATGGCTGTGAAAGGCAGAGACTGTCACCTGCAATTAATGGCAATTGAGAGCAAGGCTTTAGATAAACAAGATCTATTTGGTGAGGGCGGGGAGCATCCATATGTTTACCCTCTGAAGAAGCCAATACATACGCTATGGTCTATTAAACTACATGTTTATCTTCCTACAAGGCAAAAAGGAACATCTGTCACTGGGCCCTTGCACTTAATTTCCATTGTGAATACAGATGCTAAAGTCAAGTTCCAGAAATGGGAAAGCTTACAGTCCAGGAAAGCAAAAGAAGTCACACATAACAGCTTTTCCAAAGCTCAAAATGGGCTCTCAGATATCCCTAAAATGTGACCTCTGTATATTTCTTTATCTGAGCTGTGTCCTCCTGCTACTCATTGTGATGTGCCTGGGCTCTCCAGGAATAAACTAACACTTACATTTTTAAAGGAGACCTGATGGCATGGTGAATTAGGTGTTAGTCTGCTAACCAAAATTTCAGTGGTTCAAACCCACCAGCCACTCTGCAGGAGAAAGATGAGGCTGTCTACTCCTCTAAAAAATTGCCATCTCAGAAACCTCAGAGTAGCTCTATTCTGCCCTATAGGGTCTCTACAAATCAGAGTCAACTTGGTAGTAGTAGATTACCTTTTTCAATTCAACACTTCATTTACTTCTGGCTAGAAAAGGGCCAAAGAAGGAAGTAGATTGTAAAAGACATACATAGAACTGTTGATGGCAAGTTGAGAATTGTGGTGGGTTTTCAAGTCAAGCAGGCCTGGGCTCTAGTCTAACTCTACCATTTCTACCTGTATGTTTTTCACTGAGTTGCCTTCCAAAGTCTTTATGCCCATTTTTCAGTGCAACATGGAACATATTACCTGTTTTGTATTTTCCCATCACTCATCTGTCCGTTTGTCGTATTGTGGTAGTTTGTATGTTGATATGATTCTGGAAGCTATGCCACTGGTATTTTAAATACCAGCAGCATTATCCATTGTAGATAGGTTTCACTTGAGTTTAAAGACTAAGAAAGACTAGGAAGAAAGAGAGATGGACTACTTTGGAATGTTTAGTCACTGAAAAACTTGTGAATAGCATTGGAACACTGTCAGATAGCAACGGAATATTGTCAGATACAGTGCTAGAAGATGCGACCCTCAGGTTGGAAGGCACTCAAAATAGAGTTGCTTCCTCAAAACAGAGTTGTCCATTATAACATGAATGGAGTAAGCTTTCAGGACCTTCATTCATTAAAAGGTACAACTCAAACTAAGGAAAGATAGCTGTAGATACCTGCTAATAACCCAAACCTGAAAGGTATACAGTATGAATCCAGTAAAAATAGAAGCTGTCAAAAATTGAATGGAACACATAAATACCAATATCCTAGGCATTAGTGCATTTTGAAATGGACTGGTATTGGTGACTTAAAATCTGACAATCATGGGGAAAGGTGTGAGACAGGGTTGTATTCTTTCGCCATACTTATTCAACCTGTATGCTGAGCAAATAATACGAGAAGCTGGGTTCTATGAAGAAAAACGTGGCATCAGGATTGGAGGAAGA
>NW_006408520.1:5673623-5674112 GCF_000296735.1 Chrysochloris asiatica
TTGGTTCCGACTCGATGGCACCTGACAAAAACAACAACAACGGGGAGAACAAACAAGATGACTGATCTGGTGGAAGTGCAGTAAAGGAGCTCCGCCAACAACAACACAGAATACCTGACCAAGAAAGCTCAGGGGCTGGTCCCAGAACTCTGAACCACATATAAAGGAATACTTACAAGGTTGGAAGGCTCATAGCTGGGGGAATTTGTGGCAGAAGCCAGAAATCTATTCCTTTCTAGTCCGGGATGCTCACCTGCTCCAGGAACTGTCATCTTTGGTGAGACCAATCAGGGGAAGGATTGGAGCGGCCATAGACGTCTAGCAGAACCGCTGAGATAAAGGTGTGGACATTCTTTTCTTTGGGTATCTGTGCATTGGTCCCTTGCTTTCTGTGCACCTCCATTCTGGTGACTATAGGGGTGCCTGAGCTAGTGGGCTCCCCAGCCCCACCCTCGGAGAGTTCTACTACGCATGCGCACAGATCTCCTC
>NW_006408520.1:5676861-5714585 GCF_000296735.1 Chrysochloris asiatica
GAAACAAGTTATATGAATTGTTGAATGTGAAACTGATGATGTGCCCTGTAAACTTTCATTCAATCCACAATAAAAACCTTAAATTAAAAAAAAAAAAAAAAGTAGCAATACTTTTTAACTTATGCTTCTAATTAGAACTGTTATTGTTGTTGTTGAGTGCCATTGAGTAGTTTCCAACCCATAGCGACCCTGTACGGGGTTTCTAAGGCTATAAATCTTTACAGAAGCAGAAAGCCTCATCTTTCTCACATGGAGCATAGCTGGTAGTTTTGAACTGCTGGTATTAAGGTTTGCAGCCTGATTGGTAACCACTACGCTATCAAAGCTCCTCTTTTAGACCAATCAAAATAAAGACAAATTGTGGTAGAACGTGCACACTGGTCTTCCCTATGTCAGCCTGCCTTCCTGCACAAAGCTCCCATTTCTGCATCACCAATACAGGAGGTCAATCCCATACTCCTGGATGGCACACTCTTCTATATTGCAAATATGTCACTGTCATCAATTCCTTTATGAAATCATGATGCTCTACTGAGTTAGTATTCTGGAAATTGCTGAGGATTCCATCTAGTTCTGTGGCTCTATTTCCTGACATCTTAAGGTCAAACAATTCTCGGTGCTCCTGGTCATCGCATACTAACACAGATAAGTTAAACAAACACTGATCTTCAAAAAAAAAGAAAATCATTGAAAGAGCACCTTCTGTCTGACCTACATGACCTGGTTTCTGGTAAAGTACTAAGCGTATAGCATACTACATCGAAATCTCCATCTAAAATCCCACAAGGGAATTATGGAAATTCAATTCACACACACAAATTAAAATGAAAAGTTTAACCACTAATGAACCCACATCACCAAGAAATCAAAACTACTGATTCCTAAAAGTGTGACCCATTAAATCTAATTGCTTCTATGGATACTAGATACTTGATGACACTTACAAATCTAAAGTCTTAATCACCAGAGACCCAAAGATCTGTACCAAAACTAAAATGTATTTTTACATATCATTCTATCTACTTTTGAGGCCATATCTTACATAGCAGAATAATCCACCCAGGTTTGGCTACCTGAATGTCCAATGCAGCTCATCAAAGTACCAATAGGAACATTCCAGCTAATCCTCATAAAAACATAGCTATATACTCCTGATGTGGTGCTGTAGGATCAGCAGTGGATGTTCAAACCCACCAGCTGCTCCTTGGAAATGCTGTACAGAGCCACTATAATTCAGAACCGACTTGACAGCATCTAACAACAACAAAATACTTCAAAAGTCAGTCACTGATATGCGATTTTTCTTTTTAATGATTTGTGAAGACTAAATAGTTCTAAATATATAACATACTGAGTCCTTGGTAGTGTAAATGGTCAGCATGCTTAGATGCTAACAGAAAGTTTAAATGTATGAATCTACCCAGAGACACCTTGGATGAAAGGCATGGAGATTTACTTCCAAAACATTAGCCAGCTGTTTTTTAATCCTATGGATCAAAAGAAGGGAAAATACAGATAAGAATTTCAAATTTTCAGTGGACTCCAGGTTTTCTGGAGTCATGGAAACTGGATTAAATGAAACAATGTGACCATGAGATAATCTCTAACCCTAAAATCAAACAGTAGTTTAGCTTAAGTAGGAAGAAGGAAGAGGGCTACTTGTGAATGGGTGTTGTTATTGTTTAGTGCTGTCAAGTCAGTTCTGACTCATAGTCTCTGTAGAGAGTTTCAGAGAAGTGACTGGTGAGTTTTGAAGTGCTAACCTTACATTGAAACTGACCTTGTGGTTCAGTACATTATCCTGCAACTCCACACTGAATGTTTAGCCACTGAAAACCTTATGAATAGTATCAGAACACTGTAGATAGCATTCAAATATTAAATATTGAAACATTATGAGTGTGGTTGTTGTTGTTAGGTGTCATTGAATATATTCCAACTCAGCACCCTTATGCACAACATAACAAAACACTGCCCAGTCCCATGACATTCTCACAATCGTGGTTAGACTTGAGCCATTGCAGATGCCACTGTGCAGATCCACCTTATTGGAAGTCTCCCTTTTTCTCTTGCCAGCACTTTAATTACCATGATGATTTTGAACACCTTCCAACTTGAGTGGCTCATTCTCTGGCATTGTTATTGTTGTTAAGTGCTGTGGAGTCGATTCCGACCCATAGCGACCTGGTATAGGGTTTCCAAGGAGCAGCTGGTGAACTTGAACCACCGACCTTGCAGTTCAAACGGCTTTGCAGTCTGGCGCATTAACTCACGGCACCACACCAGGACCCCTATTCTATTATATGTGACTAAATTCTGGAACTATTTATCATGTTTCAATCATCACTTTTCTGGTGCTATCTGAAAGTGTTCCTCTGCTATGCATAAGGTTTTCAGTAGCTAAACATTCAAAAGTCGTCTGCCTCTCCTTCTTCATAGTTTTAGTCTGAAAGCTCGGCTCAAAGTTGTCTACCATGGGTGTGATGGTGGTTGGTGGTTATGTGCCATGGAGTCGGTTCCGACTCATAGCGACCCTGTACAGGGTTTCTGAGACTGTAAATCTTTACAGGAACAGAAAGCCTCATCTTTCTCCTGCGGAATGGCTGGTGGTTTCGAACTGCTGACCTTGAGGTTAGCAGCCCGACTCGTAACCACTACACTACTAGAGCTCCTTCTGATAATTAAAAACCTGTGGCATTGCTTCTAACATCACAACAACATGCAAACCAGTGCAGTATGACAACTGACCTTATGAGTGGAGGACATTATGATTAGCACCAGATTATTGTCAGATAGAAGATGAGTCCCGAAGGTTGGAAGGCCATCAGAAAACAACTAGGGAAGAGCTATCTCATTTAAGTAGAGTTGACCGTGATGATGTAAATGAAGTAAAGCTTTCAGGACCTTCATTTGCTGATGGGGCAAAACTCAAATGGAGGAGAAACATCTGTAACATCCATTAATAATCAGAACATGGACTGTATGAAGTATGAATCTAGGTTAATTGGAAATTGTCAAAAATGAAATGGAATGGAAAAACATCAATATCCAGGCATATGAGCTGGTATTGGCCATTTTGAATCTGACAATTGTATGGTTTGCTACTCTAGGAATAACAAATTGAAGAGGAATGTCATCAGATTCATCATCAAAGGAAGATTTCAAGATCTATCTTGAAGTATAATACCGTCGGTGATAGGATAATATCCATAAACCTACAAAGAAGACCACTTAATATAAATGTTATTCAAATTTACACACTAACCACTAAAGGCAGTGATGATGAAATTGAAGAATTCTACCAACTTATTCAGTCTGAGAATGATCAAACATGCAATCAAGATGTATTGATAATTACTGGTGATAAGAATGCAAAGGTTGAAAACAAAAAGAAAGATTCAGTAGTTGGAAAAAAATATGGTTTTGGTGATAGAAATGATACTAAAAATTGCGTGATAGAATTTTATAAGAACAATGACTTATTCATTGCAAATACCTTTTGTAAACAACATAAAAGACCTCACCAGTTGGAATACACAAAAATCAAACTGACTGCACCTGTGGAAAGAGATAGTGGAATAGCTCCATATCATCAAAGGCAGACTGTGGAGCAGATTATCAATTGCTCATATGCAAGTTCAGACTGAAGCTGAAGAAAATTAAAACAAAAGTCTACAATAGCCAAATATAACCTTAAGAATGTCCCACCTGAATTTAGAGATAATTGCAATAGACTTGCAAATATCTTTTTAAGCAACACAAAATGACTGAAGACCAGAAGAGTTGTGGGATGACATCAAGTATATCATACAGGAAGAAAGCAGATTATTAAGAAGACAAGAAAGAAGGAAAACTCTTAAATGGTGTCTGAAGAGACTCTGGAACTTGCTCTCCAGCGTAGAGATGCTCAAGCAAATGGAAGAAATGAGGAAATAAATTTTCAAAGGGCAGCTCAAGAAGACAAAGTCAAGAGCTATAGTGAAATTTGCAAAGAACTTGATTTAGAAAACAAAAAGGGAAGAATATCTTCAGCATTTCTCAAGCTAAAAGAACTGAAGATAAAATTTAAGCCTTGACTTAAAATATTGAATAATTCTATGGGCAAAATAATGAATGATGCAGAAAGCATCAAAAGAAGATGTAAGAATCAGTTCAAGAGGTAGCATATGATCAAGAGCTAATAGTACTGCAGGAAGAAGTACAAGGTGTACTGAAGGCACTGGCAAAGAACAAAGTTCCCAGAACTGATGGAATATAAATTGTAATCTTTCAACAAACTAATGCAGCACTGGGGGCACTCACTTGTCTGTGCCAAGAAATTTGGAAGGAAGTTACCTGGTCAACTGTTTGAAAGAGATCCATATCTGTGTCCATTCCAAAATGAAGTGACCCAACAGAATGTGGAAATCATCGTACAATATCATTAATATTGCATATAAGTAAAATTTTGTAAAACATTCAAAAATGGCTGCAACAGTACTTTCACAGGAAATTGCCAGAGATTAAAGCCATGGAACGTAAAATGGATCTTGGCTGAAAGGAGAGAATACCAGAAAGATGTTTACTTGTGCTTTATTGACTATGCAAAAGCTTTCAACTGTGTGGATTATGACAAGTTACGGAAATCTTTGCAAAGAAAAGGTATTCCAGAACACTTATTTTTACTCATGAAGAACCTGTACACAGACCAAAAAGTAGTCATTCCAACAGAACAAGGGCAGGAGGGGGGCACTGAATTGTTTAAAATCAGGAAAGGTATATGCCAAGGTTGTATTCTTTCACCATACTTATTCAATCTGTGTGCTGTGCAAATAATCCTAGATAATGGATTAAAGGAAAAAGAATATAGCACTAACTCATTAACAATCTGCAATGGGCAGATGATGAAATCTTGCTTGCTGAAAGCAAAGAGGATTTAAAGTACTTACTAATGAAGATCAAAGACCACAGACTTCAGTATGGATTGCACCTCAGTGTAAAGAAAACAAAAATCCTCACCACTCAACCACTCAACCAATGATAAAAGGAGAAAAGAGTGAAATTATCAAAGACTTTATTTTGTTGTGATCCACTATCAACACTCATGGAAGAATCAGTGAAGAAATTAAACAACGTACTGCATTAGGCAATTCTGCTGCACAAGACCTCTTCATAGTGTTCAAGAGCAAAGATGTCAGTTTCAGGACAAAATTGCACCTGACTCAAGCCCTGGTATTATCAATAACCTCATGTGCATGTGAAAATTGGACAATGAATAAGGAAAACCATAGAAGAGTTGATACATTTGAGTTATGTTGTTGGAAAGAATGTTAAAAGTACCATGGACTCCCAGAAAAACAAATAAATCTGTGTTGGAAGAAGTACAACCAGAATGTTCTTTAGAAGCTAAGGTGGTGATACTTCATTCTCTCATATTTAGGGCATATTATCCAAAAGAATACGTCTCTGGAGGAGGACATCAAGCTTGGTAATGTGGAGAGTCAGTGAAAAAGAGCACAGCAATGATTGTGAGGATAGTGAAGGATTGGACAGTGTTTTATTCTGTTGTGTATAGAAAGGGTCATTATGGGTCAGAACTCACTTGATGGCACCTAACAACAACAACAGTGAAGAATATCTGCCTTGAACATTGTGTTCTTTCATGATCTGTCTATGTGAGATTAAATTGACAACAGCAACTTGGAAGATTAGATAAAAAAGTTAGCGAACAGTGAGTTTATGTAATGGTGAAGAAACAATTCAGTAAAGAAAGGTGAAAAGGGTTTCACAGCCCAAAGAATGTCATTAAAATCACTGAAATGTACACACAGAAATTGTTCAATAGCTGTGCTTTAATTTTGCTGTTGTTGGTAGGTGCCATCGAGTCGGTACCAATTCATAGTGACCTTATGCACAGCAGAATGAAACACTGCCCAATCCTGGACCAACCTCACTACTGTTGCCACGCTTCAGTCCATCGATGCTGCCACTTGGTCAATCCATCTCATTGGGGGTCTTCCTCATTTTCTCTGACCTTCCACCTTACCAAACATGATATCCTTCTCCAGCAACTGCTCCCTCCCGACAATATGTCCGAAGTATGAAAGACGAAAAGAGCAATCTGGCTGTATTTCTTCCAAAATGGTACTATTGGTTTTTTTGTCAGCCGATGGCACCTTCAATACTCTCCTTCAACACCATAACTCAAAAGCATCAATTCTTCTATGGGCTTCCTTATTCGCTGTCTAGCTTTCGCATTCATCTGAGGTTATTGAAAATACCATGGCTTGAGTCAGGCACACCGTAGTCCTCAAGCTGACACCTTTGCTCTTCAACACTTTAAAATGGTCTTGTGCAGCAGATTTGCCTAATGCAATACCTCGTTTGATTTCTTGAGCAGCTTCCCTGAGTGTTGATAGTTGATCCAAGAAGGATGAAGTCCTTGAAAACATCAATCTTTTCTCCATTGATAAGAATGTTGCTTATTGGTCCAGTGGTGAGGATTTTTGTTTTCTGTACATGGATATGTAATCCATACCAAAGGCTATGCTCTTTGATCTTCATCAGTAAATGTTTTCAAGCAAGATTGTATCATCTGCATATCGCAGGTTCTCAATGAGTCTTCCTCCAATCCTGATACCATGTTTTTCTTCACATAAACTAGCTTCTTGGATTATTTGCTCAACATACGGTTGAATAAGAATCAAACCTTGTCGCACAACTTTTTTAATTTTAAACTATTCAGTGTTCCCCTGCTCTGTTCAGACAACTGCTTCTTGGTCCAGGTACAGATTCTTCATGAGCACAATTAAGCATTCCGGAATACTCATACTTTGCAATGTTGTCTGTAGTTTGTCATGATCCACACAATCAAAAGCCTTTGTGTAGTCAATAAATCACAGGTAAACATCTTTCTGATATTCTCTGCTTTCAGCCAAGATCCATTGGACATCAGCAATGATATCCCTAGTTCCACAGCCTCTTCTGAATCCGACTTGAACCTCAGGAAGTTCTCTGTCAATATATGATTGTAGCCATTTCTGTATTACCTTTAGCAAAACTTTACTGTAGACACAGGTTATTTTCTCAACACTAACAACAAAATAAGTTTTAAAAGTTTTAAGTCCTGCATTATATTATAAAATAGACACTGGAGGGGGAGAGAAAGGAATGGCTAGAAGCATCATCATAGAAAGCTTGTAAGTCCGTCTTCTGCCTATAACTGATTGGAATACCTAAAATGGGGCTACGCCATGCCCAGTGAAGGAGGCTTCCTGCGGAGCCTCTGCAATACATAAGACTATAGGTGGAAGCCTGAACCACATCCAGATCTTCAGAGATAGGAAATTTCCACTTGAAAAGACAAGCAGACCAGCCTAGAGTGGCTAGAACAGAAGATATTTCTTGAAAGAAAGACCTACAAGAAAAAGACAAAACAATAGAGGCAGACTGATTGTTACTACAAGAACAAGCAAATTGCTAGCCCAGGAGACATCAAGGCAAGTTGTCAGGTCCCCTCTGTGTAAACCCCCTTCCAAGACTAAGATTCAATGGGAATACACACTCTGATTGGTGACCACACTCGTCACCGATAAGGGGAAGTGAGGGAAAAACAGCAATGAAGTGGCAAGCTAAGCCCTACAATGTTCAATAGACTCCTGTGAACCCAAGTAGAGACATGGTTGGCCAGTAGTGTGGCAAGACCTGGGGACTCTTGGGCCCAGAGTCAGTGACATAGCCACAGAGGACTAGAGTGGAGAGTGAAGCATCCAGCTGATAAGAAGAGAGGCACATGCATGAGAACACCCATACATGCAGATAATACCCATTTGACCTGGCTTCAATGACTGGATGATCAGAGCTCAACCAGAAGAAGATAGAAGAGGAAAAAAAAAAAAAGAGTAATCTGATACAATTTGATGAACTTGACCTACATCTATGGAAGCAGTAGCTCAAAAGAGGAAACAAATCTTTACTGCAAGGATCATTCCCACCCCCTCCACACACAGAGTAGACAGGGATGGATAACTTGGACATTGGCTATCCAAAATAGGGGGAGGAGGGTGGCTACAATGGCAAGAAGTGACTGGCCTACAAGCTTTCAAAAGGGAACCTAGATCCAGAGGGCATGGGGGAAGGTAGAATCTTCACTGAGTAGTATCTAATCTATCTAGGCAGGGCTGATGAAATGAAATGCAAATAGGTCTCTTGTGATACAAAAGTGAATAATTGTTATCAGGACTGATTGTGAGGGTTGGAAATGTAAAGGTAGACGTTTTATAGCAATGAGGGGAGTGATTAATATATCAGTCTAGGAGCAGAGGTCCCTGGGACCATTAATGGTGATGAGCGGAGAGCAGGACCCTATCCAGAGAAGCAGTGATGCCAGAGATGGTGGCAGAGATGATAATGCAGAGAGATGGAGCAGCTGGAAACTTTAGATCCAGAGAGGGAGAGGGGCTGTGTGCTGACAACCGGGGTGCAGGCTTGTAGTGTATACCCTTTGGTTGGTTGATGATGCTTGGAGGGAATTGTAACCATGGCAATGAATTGATATACAATAGAATGAATGTAAAACTAATGTTCTTCCATGTAAACTATCACATAATTCACAATAAAACTTTAAACGAAAACAACATATCTATAACTATGCATTAAATATGTATTTGAACTTCTTCATAATCACATGAACAGTTTTCCCTTGTTCCCATTTATATACGCTTATATGTGTGTGTACTTAAAAAAATTGCTACAAAATCCTAGAAACTTTATTAAACAAAAATATTAAAATGTGAACATTTTTTTTTTAAAGTTTTAAATCCAAGGAGCACAATGCTACTCCCACACACATGGGTTGCCATGAGCCAGAGCTAACTCAACATTAGTCAATTTCACATAGCATTGTATGAGGTAAGTGTGGGTTGTGATGTGCTGTGGAGTTGATTCCAACTCATAGTGAACCTATATAGGGTTTCTGATGCTGTAAATCTTTACAGGAGCAGAAAGCCCCATATTTCTCCTGAGGATCACCTTGCAGACTCCAACTGCTAATGTTTCAGTTAGCAGCCCAATGTTAACCCACTACACTATCAGGGTTCCTTGTGGTAAGTGTAGTTCTGAGAAAAATGAGGCAGAGCCAAGAGCCCAGCCATCAAATTCCATAGTATGCCAGCACAAATCTCTCTCTCTCCAGCTGGGTTCCTGAACCAGGCTCATTACATCCCATGTCTCATTATGATTGTTATGTCCTACCATCTTCTCTCAGCTCTTTCTGAACCCATTCTCAAGACCAACAATTAATTTTTTGTTAGTGAATTCCTAAAACTGACTTTCACATGTTGGTTTTTATGTTCTGGCAGCCCCTTCCAAGCTCCTTCTCAAGATGCATTCCCTTTTCTAATGTCACCATTTTGACCTATTTCACATGAAGTAGACCTTCATTCAGATTAATTACAACCCTTCTGATCTCAAGCAAACAAACTTCCTAAATGTTGAAGAACTTAGAGTCCTTTTCTTTCTGCTCAATTGTAGGGGACAAATGTCACTACAATGGTGAACTTAGAATTCTTTGGAAAGAAATCTTTAATCCTTTCATTGTCTTGCATTCACTGTGACCTTCTTGTCACTGTTTATTTTCAGAGAAATTTCCTACTCGGATTATACTGCATTTTAACATAAAGCAGGTCAGCTCTCTTTTTTTTTAAGGAAGGACTCGTGGGACATTGTCCTATGTCCCCTGCCTGGGCTGGTCCCTAGGTCTTTGAAGCTCCCGTATTGCATCCAGTCAAGAAAGGCTGTAGCAGGGAGATGTCTTAAATTCTTCTAAGGTGATTTGTCTGTTCACTCACTCCTGAAACACCTCCTCCTTCCATACCATAGGATAAATCTTTGTTAAGCTTTAGGATTTCAATATAGAAGGGATTTAGTGACAGCAATCTACTTGAAAAGGAAGCTAAGGGACTAGCCTTGAAATTATATTTGCATACTAAATCTATGGTTTGGGGTTGGATTATATGTTCCAAATAAGTAATTTAAAAAAAATAAGCAAATTTTCTAAGGACATAACCCACCATATAAACATAACACGGTATCAATTGTGCTTATCAGTGAATGGAGGTTGTGGAGAAAAATGATGCCAAGTCACTCCTTTCTATCACCCTGCTTCCAGCCTTCCCCTGTTTCTGTTGTTGCTAAATGTTGAGTCGGTTCTGACTTATAGTGATTTTGTATAAGGTTCCCAAGGACCAGCTGTGGTTAGCTGGTTTACCAACCTTGTGGTTAGCAGTCCAATGTTTATCCGACAGTGCCACACCAAGACTCCATCCAGCCTTCCCCTAGACACTATCAATATGCTAAACTTAAACCAAAACTAGAGTCCTGGTGTGGCACTACAGGATAACACACTGGACCGTAAGGTCAGTTTGAACCACAAGGTCGATGGTTCAAACTCACCAGCTGCTCCTTGGAAACCCATACAGGTTTTGTAATCAGAGAGAATAAAACTCTGGGGAACTCCTGTCAATCAAGGAACTCATGAAGTGGGTGTGAGAGGGATGTGACAGCAAAGTTCCCAGCCATATATAGAGTTCCTGTATACCTCGATGTTATCTAATTCAAGGCACTCAACCCAGAAGTAGTTTGTGGAGGCCCTTGATGGCATTGATTTCAGTGTCTGTTTGGACAACAGGGTAGTTGGGGTCAGGATGGCTATGTATGAGGGCTTCTGCTAGTCTGGCAGTTCTGAGGGTTCTGTAGATCTGAAGTCAAGCCTGCATAAATCCAGGCACCAAAGTGTCGTAGCTTGCCCCACATTGTTCAGAACTCCCAGAGAGCAGGGTCTGTGATGGGGATGGATGACGGTGGAGCTGGTCACACTTCTGGTTACCAGAGCAGTATGGGTAGAAAAAAGGAATCACACTTTTCACATCACCAGGCCACTTTCTGTCATTAAAGCTGCTCACAAAAGTTCAAGAAGGTTGTACTACATCTGGTGGGCCAGTTACTAATCAGTCTTCTGCTCTCACCATACTTGGTCAGCTTCTCTTCTAAACAAACACTTAATCCAAACCTTTCACCTGAATTTCAGGGTTCCAGGATTTTCTTCTGTGTCTGTTTCATTTGGGTTCTTATACATTTGCTGTAGAGGGTCTGCCTTGCCTGATAACTTGCTGGAAGTCTTCCTCCAGTTAATTGCACCTGTGTTTTGTTAAGGTTCACAGGTGAGTGAGATAAGCTTTCCTGATTGAGAATCACTGAAATAGACAATGTAAGCTGACCAGTTTCACCTTGCCCATCAAAAGAATGGTTAAACAAACTTTGGTACATACACACAATGGAATACTACACAACGCTGAAGAATTATGACGAATCTGCAAAATAGCCAACGAAGATGAACCTGGAGGACATTATGCTGAGTGAAATTAATCGATCACAAAAGAACAAATGTTGTAGGAGACCAATGTTGTAAAAAAGTTAACAAAAGGTTTTCCTGATAAAAGAGGCATTCTATGATGGTTGTGGGAAGTGGGGGGAAATTATTTACAGGCTAATGGGTGACGGGGCAGGCAATATACAACAATTTGGCAGAGAAAAGATGAAGAAAGCAGGAGACACAGAGAGAACTACAACAGTTAAAATAAATAGAGGTAAATATTGTTATCTGGTAGTTCATGGAAGGGATTGCAATTATTGTAATGAAGCAAAGTATATAATTTGTTGGATGTGAAGCTAATGATCTGTAATCCTTCACTCAATTCACAATAAAAAGTTAAAATACACACACACACACACACACACACACATACCCCGGTACACAGGCCCATCCCTGAATTTGTTGAATCAGAATGTCAAATCATGAGACTCAAGCACAAATGTATTTTAAAAACATCACAGTTGATCCTGATGCATAATCCTGTTAAAGGCATAGTCCAAAGGGAACAATCAAGTAATTTGAGATGGGCAGTCTAAGTTCAAGTCATATCTCTATCAATTATGAATAGAGTAACTCATTAGCTCCTTGAGTGCCTTATTAAAATCCTGAGCCTCAAATTTTCTCACAAGTAAGATGAAGACAATAATGATACCTGTTCTCTTCTCCTCAAAGGTCATTATGAGGATCAAGTAAAATGAAAGCTGTGAAAATGCTTACAGCGCTTAAAATTCTCATGTTCTGAACATTCATTAGTACATTCATTACCATTTGAAGGGTCTTTGCTCTTGCCATTCAAGGACTTGGAAACCTTCCTGGCCCATGATCTCAGTAACCCTTGCCTTTCCCTTTATCTCTGCTTGAGTCCAGCTCTTTTCTGTAATTTACTTATTTATAAACATAGATGTGGAATAGCTCCAACTGGGCTGGAACCAGGAGGCTATCAAATACTAAAAGAATCCTAGGAAACATCAATTCCTAGCAACACTTTCTCATAGACCACATAGTCTCTCTGGAAGAAAGTCTTTCCTCTCCCTCTTAATCCCACATGGATCTTCACCATGTTCCTGGATCCCATTATCCTCATAGTCCTTTGTGCAGCCTTTCTGCTTTAGCTCCCATTTCCAACAATCGTGTAGTTTCCACATTTCTCTATGTCTTTTCTTTCTCCTGAAAGAAAAAATATATATGTATATATGAGGGTTTCAAAAATTTCTTGGAAAAATTCCATTATCTTTTAAAAAATTTCCCCAGAACTTTTGAAGCCCCTTTATATAAATGGCAGAACAGACTCTGGCTAATCTTGGGTAAATTAGTTATAGATCATTGGCTAATCTTCAGCCAAGTGACCACAGGAGCAGAAAGCCTCATATTTCTCCTGTGGAGTAGCTGGTGGGTTTGAACTGCCTGCCTTGAGGGTCAGCAGTCCATTGCTTATTCTACAGCACCACCAGTGCTCCTTAGTTACAAGGTTGTTGCTGTTAAGTGCTATCAAGTCAGTTCCGACTCATAGCGATGCTGTGTAGGGTTTCTGGGGCTTGTAAATCTTTGCAGGAGCAGAAAGCCTCATCTTTCCCATGCTGAGTAGCTGGTGGGCTTGAACCACAGACCTTGTGGTTCACAATCCAGCGCTTATCATATGGAGCCATTGCACTCCCTAGTTACAAATTGTTGTTGTTAGGTGCCATCGAGTCGGTACCGACTCATAGTGACCCTGTGCACAACAGAACAAAACACTGCCCAGTCCTGGGCCACCCTCACAATTGTTGCCACACTTGAGCCCATTGATGCTGCCACTTTGCCAATCCATCTCGCTGGGGGTCTTCCTCTTTTTCTCTGACCCTCCACCTTACCAAACATGATCTCCTTCACCAGTGACTGGTCCCTCCTGACAATATGTCCAAAGTATGAGAGACAAAGTTTGGTCATCCTGGCCTCCAAGGAGCACTCTGGTGGCACTTCTTCGAACACAAATCTGTTGGTTCTTTTGGCAGCCCATGGCACTTTCAATATTCTCCTTCAACACCATAACTCAAAAGCATCAATTCTTCTACAGTCTTCCTTATTCACTATCCAGCTTTCGCATGCATATGAGGTTATTGAAAATATCATGGCTTGGGTCAACTGCACTTTAGTTCTCAAGCTGACATCTTTGCTCTTCAACACTTTAAAAAGGTTTTGTGCAGCAGATTTGCCTAAGACAGTATGTCCTTTGATTTCTTGACTGCTGTTTTTGTTTTCTTTACATTGAGATGTAATCCGTACCAAAGACTATGGCCTTTGATCTTCATCAGTAAGTATTTGAAGTCCTCTTCACTTTCAGCAAGCAAGGTTGTATCACCCCCGCATATTGCATATAACCCAGCTTCTAAGATTATTTGCTCAGCATACAGGTTGAAAAAGTATGGTGAAAGAATACAACCCTGTCACACACCTTTCTTAATTTTAAATGATTCAGTGTTCCATGTTCTGGTTGAATAACTGCCTCTTGGTCCATGTACAGATTCCTCATGAGCACAATTAAGTGTTCCAGAATATTCATACTTTGCAATGTTGTCCATATATTGTTATGATCCACACAATTGAAAGCCTTTTCATAGTCAATAAAGCACAGGTAAACATCTTTCTGATATTTTCTGCTCTCAGCCAAGATCCATCGAACATCAGCAATGATATCCCTCGTCCCACGACCTCTTCTGAATCCAGCTTGAACCTCGGGAAGTTCTCTGTCAATGTATTCTTGCAGCTGTTTCTATATTACCTTTAGTAAAACTTTATTGTTGTTGTTGTTGTTGTTGTTAAGTGCCATCGAGTCGGGTCCGACCCATAGCGACCCTGTACAGGGTTTCCGAGGGTGTAAATCTTTACGGGAGTAGAAAGCCTCATCTTTCTCCCGCAGAGCAGCTGGTAGTTTCGAACCGCTGACCTTAAGGTTCGCAGCCCGATTCGTAACCACTATGCTACCAGAGGCAGATATAAAATAGTAGATTGGGCCTCACCTAACTTCAGCGGGTAGAGAGAAGAATCAAGATCAGCATCAGCCAAAGATTGATTTCTATGAGATGGACATCATTTTTTCATCCTTTTTACCAATTCTGCCACTAATTGTCCTGCCCACAGCACTTTGCTCTTCTCTGTTGGGTTTGACAATCTGTTGAAATGGCAAACAGAACTCACATACTATACTCAGATTATCAGGTTCATTAGGGAAATCACAGGTTACAAGTAGGGATCAGGCTTAACTTGGAAGGAACAGGAACAATATTAGGACACAGTTCTTTCAATCAGGTCAGCGTCTGCTTGGGCTTGTTAAAACCAAACCTTGGTCAAGTCATTATGCTTTCAAACTCAGATTCCTGCTTTTACACCATTGTTACTCTTGCCAATGTCATGCTGTCTCTTGATGTCTTCAATGTTACAGTGCCATCTTCTCTGTGTGCGTGTATATGTGTGTCTGTCTATCTGTTCCAAGGACACTCTCCACTCCTGGATCTTCTTGATAGTTGTGAAGTCTCTGCTCAATCTGTGGGATTGTTTTTTTTCTAAGTCTTGTTGTTCTTACGTCGCAGAGAGTAAACACAGTCTAATAGCAACCTTTATCTATATACAAAACAAGAAAACACTGTCCCTGCATCATTTCCACAATTGTTACATTTAATCCCATTTTTGCTGCCACTATGCCAACACATCTTCTTGGATGGTCTTCCTTTTTTGCACTAACTCTCTGTTTTACCAATCATGGTGTCCTTCTCCAGGGACTGGTTCTCCTGATAATGTGTCAAAAGTACAAGAAACAGAGACTTCTGGCAAGACGGTGGATGAGGCAGGCACACTATACAGACTCTCTACAACACAGATACCGGAGAACAAATGAAACAGCTGGAGAGGACAATCCTCGAACCCTGTGCTCCATAGGAAAGGCTCGAGAAGTGGATTGAATACCTATTAGGATAAAGCAGCTGGGCAGAGATGGCAAAAGAAGGAGACTGACTGGTGAACAATTTGTTATCCACATATGGCATGGCCATCCTGAACTTTCGTGAGCAGTTCTGGAGAGACAGACAGATGACTGCCTGGTGGCACAGATTTACAAAGGTGACAGAGAAGAATTAGACTATCAGAAGCATTCATAATTAGCCACTCTACCCCCAGCTGCTCTCTGATTCTAACAGACACTGAAACTTCTTGTTCCCCATACTCCCTGGATAGTAGAGGTGACATCAGTCCCCACTCTCATATGCCTACAGCGCAGATCCTGCTTGCCAGGAGTTTTGAGCCAGGCAGTGTGAGCCAGTGTAAAGCAGGTGCCTGCTGTGCTGCCTTGATGCCTGGATTCAGGTCAGTTCTTCCCCAGATTTACAAAAGTCACAGAACCTCCAGGTTCAGAATTCATAATCAGCTACCCTGCCCCCAGCTGCCCTCTGGTTCTAACAGACACTGAAACTAGCATCCAGAAGGACCTCCATGAACTGCTTCCAGATTGGGTACCCTGATCACATACAAAAGCTAGACCA
This sequence comes from Chrysochloris asiatica, assembly GCF_000296735.1. Taxonomy (NCBI): domain Eukaryota; kingdom Metazoa; phylum Chordata; class Mammalia; order Afrosoricida; family Chrysochloridae; genus Chrysochloris; species Chrysochloris asiatica. Next base: position 5,692,783 of record NW_006408520.1, read on the forward strand.
AAAAAGCTCCATCTAACACTTGGAACTCAGCTGCCACATTCCTCCTCCACCCACCTTGTGAGTTCTTGGATGACAGGAGTGTCCTCAGAGCTTTCTCCTCACTGGGTCAAACAATCATACTAGTTTTTTGTTTATTTTTCCTTTCAGTAATTCATTGTTTTTGTTTGTTTATTATTTCTTCTCCTTCTTCCTCTCATTCCCTTCACTTGAGTTTTATACTATCTCCACGTTTATTTTTTCTTCTGTTTTTCACTTCGACTTTCTCCTTTTTCCTTTTTTCTTCTTAATTTTTCTTTACTACTCTCTAGTCTCCTTCTCTTTTCATCATTCTTCTCTATTTTTAATGTTTTTTGTCTTCCTTTTATTTTCTCTCTTATTTTTCTCTTGTACAGTTCTGTTTTCTTATACCTCTTTTCTCCTTCTCTCTCTCTCTTTTTTAACACCGCTCATCTGTCAATTTGTCATACTATGGTGGTTTGCATGTTGCTGTGATTCTAGAAGCTATGCCTTATGCCACCGGTATTTTAAATACCAGTAGGGTCAACTATGGTGAGCAGATTTCAGATGAGCTTCCAGACTAAGACAGACCAGGAAGAGAGATGGACTACCTCTGAGTATTTAGTCACTGAAATCTTATGAATAGCAGGGGAACACTGTCAGATAGCACCAAAATGTTGAATATTGAAATATGATGAAGAACACCAGAATATTGCCTGATATAGTGCTGGAAAATGAGCCATTCAGGCTAGAAGGCACTCAAAATACAACTGGGAAAGAGTTGACTCCTCAAAGTACAGTTGACTGTGTTAACATGAATGGAATAAAGCTTTCAGGACCTTCATGCGCTGACGGGACATAATGCAAAATGAAGAGAAAGAGCTGTAAATATCCATTAATAATCAGAATATGATACATATGAAGTATGAATCTAGGAAAATTTGTAATTGTCATAAATGAAATAGAACACATAAGCACGAATATTCTAGGAATTAGTGAGCTGAAATGGACTGGTATTGGACATTTTTAATATGACAATCATGTGATTTACTGTGCTGGGAATGACAAATTGAAGAGGAATGGCATTGCATTCATCATCAAAAAGAACATATCAAGATCTGTACTGAGGTACGACACTGTTTATAGTAGGCTAATATCCATACACCAAAAGGAACACAAGTTAATAACATCATTATCCAAATTGACACACCAACTACTAAAGCCAGTAATGATGATATTGAAGAATTCTACCAACTTCTTCAGTCTGAAATTGATCAAATATGCAAACAAGACGTATTAATAATAACTGGTGATTGGAGTGCAAAGATTGAAAACAAAGAGGAAGGATCAGTAGTTGGAAAATATTGCCTTGGCGATAGAAATGATGCTGGAGATCGCATGATAGCTTTTACATGACCAATAATTTTTCATTGCAAATACATTTTTTTCTTAAATAATGTAAAAGACGACTATACTTAATTGTGCTTATGAGGATTCTTTACATGCACCAAGAGGCAGTTGTTCAAACAGAATGTGTAAACACTGAATGGTATAAAATTAAGAAAGGTGTGTGACAGGGTTGTATTCTTTCACCATACTTATTCAACTTGTATGCTGAGCAAAGAATCCGAGAAGCTGAGTTCTATGAAGAAAAATGTGGCATCAGGATTGGAGGAAGACTCATTAACAACTGTGATATGCAGATGCTACAACCTTGCTTACTGAAAGTGAAGAGGACTTAAAATATTTACTGATGAAGATCAAAGACCACAACTTTCTATATGGGCTGCATCTCCATGTAAAGAAAACAAAAATCCTCACCACTGGATCAATAAACAACATCAAGATAAATGGAGAAAAGATTGTATTTGTCAAAGACTTCATTTGGCTTGGATCAACCATTAACACTCATGGAAGCAGTAGTCAAGAAATCAAGCAATGTATTGCATTAGATATATCTGCTGCACAAGACCTCCTTAAAGTGTTGAAGAACAAAGATGTCAGTTTAAGTGCTAAAGTGCTCCTGACCCAAGCAATGGTATTTTCAAAAACCTCATATGCTTGCAAAAGTTGGACAGTGAATAAGGAAGACCACAGAAGAAATGATGTATTTGAGTTATGGTGTTGGTGCAGAATATTGAAAGTACTATGGACTGCTAAATGAACAAACAGATCTATCTTGGAAAAAACACAGACAGAGTGCTCCTTGAAAGCCAGGATGGCCAGACTTCAACTCTCATACTGCAGACATAGTCAAGAGGGACCAGTCACTGGAGAGGGATATCATGTTTGATAAAGTGCAGGGTCATAGAAGGAAAGTCAGATGGGCACAGTGGCCACAGCAATTAGCTAAATTGTAACAATGAGAGTGAGGTTGGCCCAAGACTAGCCAGTGATTCATACTGTTGTGCACAGGGTCCCTATGAGTTGGTACTGACTCGATGGCACGTAACAACGTAACAACAACGGGCAAAATATTGAATGATGCACATCTTTCCTAATTTTAAAACATTCTATGTTCCCTATTTCTATTTCAACAACTGTTTCTTGGTCTATGTACAGGTTCCTCATGAGCACAATTAAGTCTTCTGGAATACTCATTCTTTGCAATGCTGTCCATAGCTTGTCATGATCCACACAACTGAAAGACTTTGCATAATCAATAAAGTATAGTAAACATCTTTCATGCTTCTCTGCTTTTAGCCATGAGCCACCTGATGTCAGCAGTGATATTCCTTGTTCCACATCCTCTTCTGAATCCAGCTTGAACCTCTGGAAGTTTTCTGTCAATGTATGCTTGCAGCCATTTTTAAAATTATTCTTAACAAAATATTGCTTGCATGGCATATTAATGATATTGTCCGGTGGTTTCCACTTTCCATTGGATAACCTTTCTTTGGAAAGAGTACAAATATGGATCTCTTCCAATCAGTTGGCCAGGTAGTTCTTTTCCAAATTTCTTGACATAGATGAGTAAGTGTTTCCAGGGCTTCATTAGTTTGTTGAAAGGTTTAAATTTGGATTTCATCAGTTCCCAAAGACTTGTTCTTTGCCAATACCTTCAATGCACCTTGGACTTATTCCTTCAGGATCCTTGGCTCTTGATCATATGCCAGCTCTTGAAATGGTAAAAACATTTCTTTCTGGTATAGTGACTTTGTGTATTCCTTCCATCTTCTTGTGATGCTTTCTTCATTTAATATTTTGCTTATAGAATCCTTCATTATTTCAATCGAGGCTTGGATTTTTCCTTTTCCTCAGTTCTGCCAGTTAAGGAATGCTGAATGTGTTCTCATTTGGTTTTCTAACTCCAGTTCTTTGCACATTTTGTTATAATATTTGACTTTGTCTCTTCAAGCTGCCTTTTGAACATTTCTGTTCAGCTTTTTTACCTCATTTCTTCCATTTGGCTTTACATCTCTACGTTGGCAAGAAGTTTCAGGGTCTTTTCTGACATCCTTTTTTTTTTTTTTCTTTATTTCTTGTCTTCTTAATAATCTTTTGCTTCTTTCCTGTATCATGTTCTTGGTGTCATCCCACAACTCATCTGTTCTTCAGGTGATCTTTAAATCCAGGTGAGATACGTTCAAGGAAATACTTTGGCTCTTGTAGACTTGTTTTAATTTTCTTCAGCGTCAACCTGCATTTGCATATGAACAACTGATGGTCTGTCCCACAATCAACAAAATCAATTAATTATTCATTACAAATGTCACCACTCATCAGTCAGTCTTAAATTGTGGTGGCTTGCATGCTGCTTGGATGTTGGAAGCTATGCCACTAGTATTTTGAATGCCCCAGTGTCACCATGGTGGACAAGTTTCAGACTTGCTTCCTGACAAAGCCAGACCATAAGAGGGAGAGGCGATTACTTCTGAATATTAAGCCACTGAAAACCTTATGAACAGAAGTGAAACATTGTCAGATAGCATTAGAAAATTGAATATTTAAACATGATGAAGAGCACCAAAATATTGTCAGATACAGTGCTGGAAGATGAGCCTGTCAGGTTGGAAGGCACTCAAAATACGACTGGGGAAGAGCTACCTTCTGAAAGTAGAGTTGACTGTGATGATGCAAATGGACTAAAGCTTTGGAATTTCATTTGCATACTCAAATTGAGGATAAACAGCAGCAAACATTCATTAATAATTGGAACACGGAATGTGGAAAGTATAAATCTAAGAAATTGTCAACAATTAAATAAAACACATAAATATTGATATCCTAGTCACTAGTCAGCTAAAATGAACTGGTGTTGGCCATTTTGAATCTGACAATCACATTGTTTACTATGTCAGGAATGATAAATTAAAGAGGAATGGTGTTGCTTTCATCTCTGATGAAGAAGTGAAGGCAGAGGTGCATTTGTGGCTCAAAGAATAGCCTAAAATATTTTTAAATAAGGTAATAAAGCTTGTTGACATATGGACAAAGTGTATGGAAAAGCAAGGTGATTATGTCAAAAAATGATGCCTATCTCTTATAAAAATTGATTAAAATAAATTCTAAAGCCAGAGTGCGGATAATCTTTGACCCATCCTCATATAATGGCTACCACAGGTGAGAGGGAAGGAAAAAGTACCACTGGGTATAGGGGAGAGACACACATTAACTTTGGTGATGGGGAAAGAAATATACAAGGAAAGGTTGGCACAGGAAAGAGGAAGATAGTGGAAGACACGGGAAGGAGTACAAGAGTTAAAGTATACAAAAGTCCTGGTGTGGTGCTGTAGAATAAAAAGTACAAAGTCAGTTTGAACTACAAGGTCGGTGTTTCAAACTCACTAGCAGCTCCTTGGAAACCCTATACAGGGTCACTATGAGTAGGAACAGACATGATGGCAATTAACAACAACTATCAACTGATGGTACACGGAATATCACTCCTGATGTCACATTCTTTTTCATATAATACAGCTTCTCAGATTATTGATTGAATAAGTATGGTGAAAGGATACATTCTTAGTGCACATCTTTCCTGATTTTAAACTATTCAGTGTCCCCTTGTTCTGTCTATGTGCAAACTCCTCATGAGCACAGTTATATGTTCTGGAATGCCCATTCTTCTAATGTTATCCATAGTTTTTTATTATTCACACAGTGCTTATCCTACAGCACCACACCACAGTACTAATCTTCCTGTAGGTATATGGGTATTATCTTATCACAGACAGAACTGTACTTCAAAATAAATCTTGAAATGCTCTTTTTGATAATGAATGAAATGCCATTATTTTTCAATGATACATTCCATATCATAAACTAAATGACTTTCTGATTCAAAATGGTCAACATCAGTCCATTTCAACTCACTAATGCCTAGGATATAGATCTTTCTTCAGTTTGTTTTATTTTTAGCAGCTTCCAATTTTCTTAGTTCATACTTTATACATTCTGTGTTCTGATTATTAATGGATGTTTATAGATGTTTCTCCTTATTTTGAGTTGTGCCCTATCAGCAAATGATAGTCCCCAAAACTGCTCTATTAACACCATTGTGGTCAACTCTACTTTGAGGGGGAAACTCTTCCTGAGTCATATTTTGATTGTCTTCCAACCTGAGGGGCTTATCTTCCAGCATTGTAACTGACAATGTTCCATTACTATTCATAAAGTTCTCAGTGTCTAGCCTTTCAGAATTGGTCCGCCTCTCCTTCTTCTTAGTCTGTCTTAGTCTGGAAACTCAACTGAAAACCTGCCCACCATGGGTGACCCTGCTGGTATTTAAAATACCATTGACATTGACATAAATTCCAGCCTCACAGGCATGCCACCACACTACAACAAACTGACCACCTAGCAGGATGGTAAATTTTACCAATCCCATTGGTGGGCCACAGGCACCTTTTTTGTATATTCCTAGATGTTACAAGATCAGCAGCAGCAGCAAGTCCATTTAAAAAGAGGAACACATTTCCCTGCAGCAGGGGTGAGGAGAACAGCATTACAGTCTGCAGTGGAAAGTCTCCTCAGGAATGGCTACAATCCAAGCTCTTTTACAGAGGAAGTAAGCACTATAGACCAGCAGACTCCATGTTGACAACTTTAATGCAGTGTCTCAATTATTATCTCCTCAAGAGTAAAGTCAATGAGAGGCAAGTATTCATGGAAGCTGTAATAAGATCACAAGATTACTTTTCTGGAGCATGAGGTTTGAAAAGGTTATAAACTATACATAGGTAACAGTTTCAAAATCAATATATAGCTATAGTGCAACTTTGAATGGCTGGGGCTTACTTACAGATGGTAGGTTCCAGATAACACTGTTTTGTCACTTCAGCTAACTATTGTACCTTCTGGACCCAATATTTCTTTGCTGATTTCCTTCTTTACCTCTGTCTATCCTCCTTCCTAACAGCCGCTCCGCGGGAGAAAGATGAGGCTTTCTACTCCCGTAAAGATTTACACCCTCGGAAACCCTGTACAGGGTCGCTATGGGTCGGACCCGACTCGATGGCACTTAACAACAACAACAACAACATCCTCCTTCCTAGACCTAAGGTAAATCTTCCCTAAGCTTTCTGAGCCATAGGAAATCATTGCTTATGGTCCACGAATCTCACTCAGAGAAAATCACCCAATTCAAGTTTCCCTTAGTGTCTAAAGAAGGAGCTTCTATCTTCTCCAACTTCTACAAGTGACTTTCCCTTCCCCAAGTTTTGAAATAACTAAAGATTCAGGTAATATCTCCAACTGTTTTTGTTGTTGTTTAGAGCCATCAAATTGGTTCCCACTCAATCATCCTGTATGAGATTTCCAAGGAGCTCTGGTAGCGTAGTGGTTACGAATCGGGCTGCGAACCTTAAGGTCAGCGGTTCGAAACTACCAGCTGCACCGCAGGAGAAAGATGAGGCTTTCTACTCCCGTAAAGATTTACACCCTCGGAAACCCTATACAGGGTCGCTATGGGTCGGAACCGACTCGATGGCACATAACAACAACAACACTGGTGCATCTGAATCATCAACCTTATAGTTATCACTCTAGTGTTTATTCTACAAAGCCACACCAGGACTCCAACAACCCCAGTTAGAACAGTATAATCCTTACGTTTCCAGACTATGCTGAACCCCCATCCAGGACTGTACCAGAAAACAAGCCTTTGTTTTTTCACCATACTTTCATGTCCGAATCCCGTTCTTCCAGCAACTTAATCAAGTGCCTCAAGCAAACTGCTCTCCACTCTTGGTTGCTTGTTTGATTTTTACCAGCTATTCTTATTCTTTCCTCTCCCACATGGTGGCACTGTTCTCTGACAGTTTTTTCCCTGCCCTGGATTAAAAGATGAGGTTTCCAAATAAAGTTCTCAGAGTTGCAGGAGAGTTTCTAAGAACTTCTCTGGTCTTTAAGAAAAGATTTCCCATACTGAAAAAAAAAAAAAAAATTCTTTGATGGCTACCAGGGTTGGGAGGGAGGTGAGAGTAACTCACTGGCTACAGGGTAGATATTTGTTAGCTCAGGTTATGGGACGGACAATATACAAGGATGGTCAGGGGGAATACAAAAGAAGAGGGAGGGTAGTAGCTGAACAGTGAAGATAGGAAGACTTAGGTAGGTACACTCTGTCTAAATGGGACAGAGCTAAGTAGTGATTTATACACAGCCTTGGAACAACAGTGTTCCATGAGTAAACATAAGAAAAGAAGAAGTAAAAAAAAATTCTGTTTGACTGTCTTGTGGCTGTTGGTTTCCCATGCCTACTATTATAAAATAGATGTTTATGTGCAGTAGAAATGAATATTCTGGATTATGATTACATAAAGCTTGCAAGTCCATCTTCGTCCTATAACTGATTGGATTTACTAAAATGGGAATTAGAATTTGACCAGGAAAATAGATTTCTTGTTAAGCTTTTGCTTCTTAAGCTTTTGCTCAGAACCTTCTGAGGTGGGACATTCACACTTAAATAGACTTGCAGACCAACCCAGAACAGCTAAAAGAACAGAAGATATTTTTTGAAAGAAAAAAAGGAGACTGTTTGGCCATTAGAATATCAAGCAAGCTGTTTGCCTTGGAGCCATCAAGGCAAGGAACTCAGCCCATCAGGGAAACACCTTTCTAGAATGAAACTCAAAGGGAACCCATGAGCAGTCTAATACACATGCTGGTGACCATGTGGATGTACTTGTGAGTGGAAGTGCGAGAAATGCAACAGTGAAGATGTGGGCTGAGTTTAGCCATGTTTCATTGACATTCGTTGACACTGATATGAGAGAAAGAAAAGGAAGGGCTGGCTGGTCTGAAATTTAGGAAGATGTGTGAACTCTTGAGCCCAAGTGGGCTAGAGCTGAGAGTGAATCAACCAGCTGGTCTGAAATGTGTGAACTCCTAAATTTGCAACTAGTACCCATTTGACCTAGCTTGAATGGCTAGCTGACCAACTTGGCCAGATGAAGAAAGAGATGCTTGATACAGTGGGCAAGTGTTGATTGCTACAGTTTGATGAACTGGACTTTGGCTTATGGATGTAGTTGCTCAAAATTGCAACCAGAATGGAAGGATTATTTATAACAAGGAACAAACTTGTTTCCTCAGTGTATTGGGTTGATTTGTTGCTGTTGTTGTTAAGTGCCATCGAGTCAGTTCTGACCCATAGTGACCCTGCATAGGGTTTCCGAGGAACAGCTGGTAAGCTTGACCCACAGACCTTGCAGTCCAAACCGACTTTAAAGTCCAGCACAATAACCCACTAGATTGATAGGGATGGGCAATTTAGACATTGGATATCAAAAAAAGGTGGGGAGCTATAAGGCTGGTTTACAAGCTTTCATGAATGTGCTTAGTTCCAGAATGAGTGAGGTAAGGTAGAATCCCCACTGAATAGTTTCCCTCTTTTCCAACTTGATCTGGAGGAAGAGGGTAGGGGATGATGGTGATTGGGTTTCATGATTCAATTGTGGGCAATTTTTAGCAGTATTAATTATGATTGTCACAACTGTAATTGTAGAAGATGTGTAAATAAGAAGGGGGAGTAGTTAATCTTTTATTTCAGGAACAGATGATGGCAGGACAAGCAAGAAGGAAGAGCATGAGTGGAGCGTGAGATCCTTCCTAGAAAAGCAGTGACATCAGAAATGGTGGCAGAGGTGGTAGTATGAAGAAACAGAACAGCTGCAGGGTCTAGGCCAATGGACTGTGTAAGCCTGAGTGTGGCCAGGATTCTGGCCACCAGCATTTGTTTAGAAGCCAAGTGCTTAACCATTGTTCCACCAAGACTCCTTGGTTTTGCAAACAATTAAGAGATTGGCTGTCAATCAAAAGGTTCGTCGTTTAATCCTTTCAGAGACTCCTTGGATGAAAAGCCTGACCTGGTATACAGTAGATGCTCAAAAACTGATAGCTCCCTTTTCTTCTCTCCTCATCTAAATGCCAGGTTTATTCATTCTGAAGTCTTTTGTCTGTCCTGCTCCAGGACCCATTAACCTAATATATTCACAAATATATAGCCCTATTTGTTTACAAATCTAAGGAACAGTTTACAGTATTGTACACAGAAGATAAGTTTTTACCTACAGAAATATGCAAAAAAGTCAAACCTGTTGTCTTAGTTATATAGTGCTGCTATAACAGAAGTATCACAATGGATGGCTTTAACAACAGAAAATTATCCTCACAGTTTGTTGTTGTTAAGTGCCACCAAATTAGTTCTGACACACAGTGAACTTGTATAGGGCTTCCAAGAACCTTGGACCAATGACCAAGGTGGGTTTGAACTGTCGACCTTGAGGATAGCAGTCCAGGGCTTCCTCTCACAGTATGTTGTTGTTGTTAAGTGCCATAGAGTCGGTTCCAGCCATAGCAACCCTGTATAGGGTTTCCCAGGAGCAGCTGGTGAGCTTGAAATGCCAACCTTGCAGTTCAAATGGCTTTGCAGTCTGGCGCATTAGCCCACAGCACCATATAGGAGGCTAAAAATTCAAATTCACAGAACAAGCTCTAGGAGAAAACTTTCTCTCTCTGTTGGCTCACAGTTTAAGAAGAAGGTCTCCTTTCAGCAACTGTAGGCTGGCTTTCCTTGTAGTCCAGTTCCCCATTAATCTTCCCCTGAAACTAGGAGGTTTCCAGCATAGGGACCAGGATCCACTCCTAGGATCCACTCCTAGGGGGTTTCCAGTATAGGGACCAGGATCACTCCTAGGTTTTATTTTTTGGTGATGATAGATTCATTTCTGTCTGCTCACTTCTCTCCCCTTTTGTCTCTTGTAAGACAAAAGGTATTTCTTGGGAAATTCATGTTACATTGGAACAAGACCGTAATCAGATTAAGAATGATGCATCCCATGCTTAATCCTTTTACTGGTTTATCACATCAGATCACATCATGGGAGATCATTACAAAATTGCCACATTATATCATTGTTGTTGTTGTTAAGTGCCAATGAGTTGATTCCCACTCATAGTGACTCTGTATACTTGTAACTGACAAATCACTAAGAATCATAACCCAGTCAAGTTGACACATGTTTTGCAGGGACACATTTCAGCCCATGACACCTGCTGTATAACATAGGATACCATTTTAACTTTTTAAACTAAGCTCAAAAATAAGAGTGGCTTAAATGTTATTAAAGGTCTTCTGTCTTACAACTCAGTTTCACATGATACTAGCTCCCTGTTGGAGTTCAGGCTCCTTCTTTGTTGCCAATTCTTAAGATGTTGCACTAATTTCTCTAACTCAAAATGCCAGTGGCAATAATTACATTGCTACCATCATGACAATGGAAAAGCCAAGGAGGACAAGGTATCTCCCCTTGAGGGTACATAGAAGTTGCACCAATCATATTCATATTCACTTATCTCATATACAGAATATAATCACACTCAGCTCCTAGGAGGCTGGGTGGTCAGGGAGGTTACCATGAATCCAGCCAAAATGTTGCAAGAGGGCTTCAAAAAATTGTGGAAAAATGGAATTAAAAGATTATGAACTTTTAGAAGCCCCTCTTGTTCTTGTGGAAGAAGGAGAGAACAGATATTGGTGAAGCCAAGCAGTTTCTACCACAGTACTAATCAGTTTTTCTCTACCAAAACAAATGTCAAAGCTAGGATAATCTATGTAAACTGAAAACTATCCAAGCTGCAGGTAGATAATGATCCATTTATTTCAGACAAAATCCATAAAGAAAATTTAACATCAGCTAAAAATGCATATATAAATGACAAAGACTTTTAGGTAAATCAAGGGAATATAGCTTATAAGAAAACATTACACATTTTTTCCTATAAAATTATAGATTCTTAGAGCTGGTGGGCATCTTAAAGGTGATTTAGTACAATCTTCCATTTAATGCAATAATTCCCTTTACAGCAATCTTCACAAAAGCTATCCTATCTTTGCACAAACAGTTTCAGAATACAGTGCCTGTGGCTTGAAAATATATGGTTCCTGGGAGTTAAGAATGAAGGCAGAAATACGAAGCCTTCAGGAAACAAAAGTCAAAGCCTGAACCCAGGGCCTAAACCAATGTGCAAAGCCAAAGAGCAACATGCCCCAAACCCAGAATCAACCAAGAGTACAAAGAATGGTGAAGGACAAGGTGTTCTCATTAGCTCAGGTCTGGATATAAATCTGATAAAAGAAAATATTTTTCTTGCAAAGTCATGTTGGAAGCCCAAAAATATATGCTTGCCATAGCTGTCTATGATAGAAAGGAGTAACTTCTAGTAATTTTGAATGTAAGGTCTCTATGATACATTTCTGGAGTCTCCGTGTAGCGCTGTAGGATCAACACTGGACTGCTAACCACAATATTGGTGGTTCAAACTCACCAGCCATTCCTTGGAAACCCTATTCAGGGTCACAATGAGTCAGAAATGGCTGGACAGCACTTAACAACAACAAAAGATAATTTCCATCACTCATCTGTCAGTTTGCTGTTCTGTGATGACTTGCTATGATGCTGGAAGCTATATCACCAGTATTGAAATACCTTCAGTGCTACTCATGGGGGACAGATTTCAGTGAAACTTCCAGATTAAAATAAACTAGGGAGAAAAGCCTGGTGATCTGCTTCTGAAAATTAGCCAATGAAATCTTATGAATCATAACATACAAAAGAACCGTGTACAACATGCTTGCTTTGTACATTGTCATCAGGAGGGATCAATAGTTGGAGGAGAACATTGTGCTTGCTGTCAAACAATTTAAATAGGTCATTTGCAGAAGATGTGCTTAATGCAATACATTGTTTGATTTCTTGACTACTTGCTTCCATGAGTGTTAGTTGCAGATCTAAGCAAAACTTCAATCTTTATTCCATTTATCATGATGTTACTTATGGATCCAGTTGTGAGGATTTTTGTTTTCTTTAGACTGAGGTGCAATCCATACTGAAATCTGTGGTCTTTGACCTTCATCAGTAAGTACTTTGAGCCCTCATCATTTTCAGCAAGAAAGACTGTATCATCTACATATCATAGGTAGTTTTGAGTTTTCCTCCAATTCTGATGCCACGTTCTTCTTCATAAAATCCAGCTTCTCAGATTATTTGCTCAGCATACAAATTGAGTAAGTATGATGAAAGAATACAGCCCTAGCATACACATTTTCTGCTTTTAAACCATTCAGGATTCCCTTATTCAGTTCAAAAGACACAATCAAGTGTTCTGGAATACCTATTCTTCTCAATGTTATCCATAACTTGTCATGACCTACACAGTCAAAGCCTTTGCATAATCAATAGATCACAGGTAAATATCTTTCTAGTATTCTCTGCTTTCAACCAAGATTCATCTAATATCAGCAAGGATATCCCTAGTTCTATGTCCTTTTCTGAATCCAGCTTGAATTTCTACAGTTTCCTGTGGATTTATTATTTTAGCCATTTTTAAATTATCTTCATCAAAATTTTACTTGCAAGTGATATTAATGATGTTTTGCAATAACTTCCATATTCCATTAGGTCACCTCTCTTTGGAATGGGCACAAATATGGATCTTCTCCTATCAGTTGGCTAGGTAGTTGTCTTCCAAATTTCTTGGCATAGATGAGTGAGTGCCTCCAGTGCTGTATCAGCTGAAAGATTTCTATTTGTATTCTGTCAACTCCCGAAGGCTTATTTTTTGCCAATGCCTTCATTGCAGCTTGGACTTCATCCTTCAATACCATCAGTTCTTAATCATATGCTGTCTCTTGAAATGGTTAACCACGGACCATTTATTTTTGGTAGTGACTCTGCATATATCTTCCATCTTCTTTTAATACATTCTGCATTATTCAATATTTTGCCCATGGAGTCCATCAATATTGCAAGTCAAGGCTTGAATTTTTTCTCCAGTTCTTTTAGCTTGAGAAATGCTGAGTGTGTTCTTCCCTTTTAGTTTTCTAACTCCAGATCTTTGCACATTTCAATATTATAATACTTGACTTTGTCTTCTCAAGCTGCCTTTTGACATTTTCTGTTCAGTTCTTTTAGTTCCCCACTGTTTTCATTCTCTTTTGCATCTCTACACTAGAAAACAAGTTTTAGAGTTTCTTTTTACATCCATTTTGGTCTTTTCTTTCTTCCCTGACTTTTTAATGACTGTTTCCTTTCTACCTGTAAGATGTTCTTGATATCATCTCACAGCTCTTCTGGTCTTTGGCCATTAGTGTCTAATGCATCAAATCCATTCTTGCGATGGTCTCTAAATTCAGGTGGAATATGTTCAAGGTCATGTTCTCTGCCTTTCATGGACTTCCTTTCATTTTCTTCAGATTCAGCCTGAATTTCCATATGAGCAATTGATGGTCTGTTCCACAGTCTTCCGTGGTCTTGTTTTGGCTGGTAATGTTAAACTTTTCCACTATCTTTTCCCACAGATGTAGTGAATTTGATTCCTGTAAATTCTATCTGATGAGGTCTATGTTTATAATCATCTTTTAGGTTGTTTAACAAAGGTATTTGTAATGAACAAGTCACTGGTTTTGTAAAATTCTATCATGTGATCTCTAACATCATTTCTATCACCAAGGCCATATTTTCCAACTACTGATCTTTCCTTTTTGTTTCTAACTTTCACATTCCAATTGCCAGTAATTATTAACACATCTTGATTACATGTTTGTTCAATTTCAGACTGAAAAGGTTGATAGAATTCTTCTACTTCATTGTCACAGGCTTTGGTAAGGCCTAGGATATATAAGCAATATATGGAAAATGTTCAAAGGATGGTATAATAGTGTCTCAAGCTCTGGACAGAATTAGATGGATGGAGATCATGCAAATGTCATTATTGGCCTTAAAAAGAGTTGTTTAAGTAAAATAGAGAACAAATTTAAGAGAGTCAAGAGATAAATGGATTGTAGAAAACATAGGAGTCAAAGTTGACCATGTTTTCAAAAAGCATGGTTGTAAAAAAAACAATGAAAAGCAGAATTATATAAATAAGATATCTAGTATGAAAGGAGTTGAATTGTGTCCCCAGTTACAATGGGATTCAATCCTAACTACTGGTACCTGTGAACATGAACTTGTTTAAAATTAGGGTTAACATATATATAAATATGTTAGGTTAAAATGAGGTCATCCTGGAAAAGGGTGGGTCCTACTGGTATCTTTTTGAAATGATGAGAAAAGAAACAAAGAGAGAACTATAGAGGGAAGACAGCATGTGAAAGTGAAAGCAGAATTAGATTGTCTGCCTTCAGCAGAAACTAAAATAAAGGCATGGAACTTATTCTTCCTCAGAGCCTTCAGAATGAATCAACACTGTTAACACCTGATTTTAGACTTCTAACCTCTAGAATTATGAGGGGATACATTTACATCTTTCTGAACCATTAACTCTGTAACATTTTGTTACAGCAGCACTGTTAAGTGTCATCAAGTCAATTCCAATCCATAGTGACCCTGTATAGGGTTTCCGAGGAACAGCTGGTGAGCTTGAACCACCAACCTTGCAGTTCAAATGGCTTTGCAGTCTGGCACATTAACCCACAGCACCACACCAGGAGTCCACAGCAGCACTAGGGTACAAATAAAATGGACTGGGAGAGAGAAAAACTAAGATGGATACATTACTCAGACCATCTCCAACTAAGATAAGAGAAACAAAACAAAACATACACAGATCATTATTCAGGAACTCTGTACTTCAGAAAAAAAAAGGTTGGAGAAGTGGATGAAACATTTACTGAGAAGGAAAGAGACAGACTGGTAAAAGAAATCCAAGCCAGATAGAGCATAGTCATTTTGAACTTTTGCTGGTCACACAGGAGACTGACAATAGAAGGGATGTTTCCTCTTGTTCACCATGCTCCCTTGGTGATTGGAGGTGTGGCCGACTCTCACTCTCATCCACCCCGAGTACAGTGCCTGCTGTCCAGGACTTTTCAGTCACAAGTTTTGGGTCTAAGACAGAGTGAGATGGGCATCCACTGTGCCTGGATTTATGTAGGCACTGCTCTAGATATACAGAGCTTGCATAACCACCTGATCAGCCTTGATCTGGTGGGAGCCTCCACAGCTGGCTACCTGGTGCCTGGTGGCCCTTTGGTCCAGACAGACAATGCCAGGACCTATAAAAACTCCTAGGAGCTCTGGTAGCATAGTGGTTATGAATCTGGCTGCAAACCTCATGGACTTAAGACAGGACATCACATCAATGCCCCACCACCCAACCACCTTGTGACTTGCTTGATTAATGGCAACCCCCCAGAGTTTTCTTCTTTCTAGGTCCAACACCTGCATTGCATTTTTTTTTCCTCTTTCATTGATTTTCTCTTTTTATTCTTTCTTCTTTTCCTTCTTTTATCTCCCTTTCCTTCCTTTTTTAAATCTTTTCTGCCTCTGTTTTAGCTTTTCCTATTTTGTTCTGTTTCTCTTTTCCCACATCTTCCTATTCTGCCTCTTTTTTCTTTCTCTTTCTCTTTCTTCTGTTCTCTTTCTCTTTTCACCTTCCTTCTGCTTCGTTTTGTGTAGTGTTGTTCTGCTAGTTTATTTTTTTAATTCTCTCTTAGTTTTCTCTTCTACAAGTCTACTTTGTTGTCTCTCTTTTCTCTTCTTTGATATTGTATTTTTGTCTTGTTGCTGCTTCATTTTCTGCTTTTTCCCTCTTCATTTATTTTTTTCTTGGTACTATTTGCTTTGTTATATTTTCTTGTGTGTGTGTGCATTCTCCTTTCTTGACTAACCAGAAAAAAGACATAAATCAAACCCACACAGCCCAGACATTACCAAATGCTCTGTAGCTCTACCCACTTAGTAAGAACCAATACCAGCTCTTATAGCAACTAATCAGCAGCCAAACTCACCCTAAACTGAGCTGCACAAAATTGTGAATGGAGAACTTGGCACATACTTCTGTTCTCTAATTGCACCACCATCAGGAAGTTGGTGAGAAACTACGACTATACCGACAAACAACCATTAATTAAATGAAAACATAGTAATACCACAATGTTTTAAAGACAACAGACAATTTCAGTTCAAATGAACAAATTAAAGAGAATGGCTCAAACAGTGCAGAGTCATAAATTGTTTTTGAGGAGGAAAAGGTAATGGAACTACCTGAAAAATAATTCAGAAAAGTGACATTTAGGTACTTTTCAGCAGATTGAGAGAAACCTCAAGGAAAACACAGAAAGAAAGGGAAAAAAAATTGGAAGAAATCAGGAAAACACTACAAGAAAAAACAGATCAAATAAATGAAATTTTTGAAATAATAAAAAAAAAACTTTAAAAAGGAGTTCAGAAGGTAAAAAAAAAAGAGAAAGTGTAAGACTCATGGAAGGCACCTTGAAGAGAAAAAACTCGCAGGTGATCTGAATTCCAGAATAGGAAGGGGCAAAAATATTCACAGGAAAATTTCTCTTGCATCATGATGGATGTTGTTGTTGTTGTTGTTAAGTGCCGTCGAGTTGGTTCCAACCCGTAGAGACCCTGTAGAGGGTTTCCAAGGAACAGATGGTGAGCTTTAACCACCAACCTTGCAATTCAAACAGCTTTTCAGTCTGGCGCATTAATCCACAGTGCCACACCAGGACTCCATCATGACAGATAAGAGCATAGAAATTCAAGAAGCTAAAAGAACCCTAAACAGGATATACCCCAAGAGAAAATCACTAGCATATATGAAAATCAATTAGAAAAGACAAGGACAGAATTCTGAGAGCACCTTGAAAAAATCTTAAAGTTATCTATAAAAGAGAACCAGTAAAATAACAAACAAGATGGCAGAGAGGGTGGAAGAGCAGTGAGGCACTCCATCAGTAACAGCACAGAACACCGGACCAAGCAGGCTCAGGGGATGATCCCAGAACTCTGAACCACATATAAAGGAATATTTAGAAGGTTGGAAGGCTTACAGTTAGGGGAATTTGTAACAGAAGCAATAAATCCATTGCTTTCTAATTCAAGACTCTCAGCTGTTCCCAGAGCTGCCATCTTGAGAGACACCAAGTGGGGAAGGATCAGTGCAGCCATGGATGTCTGACAGAACCATGGAGATAAAGGTATGGACATTCTTTTTTTTTGGTGTCTGCTCAGGTCTCTCGCTGCCTATGTACCTCCATTCTGGTGACTAGAGGGGGTGTTTGGTAAAATGGAGGGTCAGAGAAAAAGAAGGAGACTCCCAACGTGATGGATTGGCCAGGTGGCAGCATCGATGGACTCAAGCGTGGCAACAGTAGTGAGGTTGGCCCAGGATCGGACATTGTTTCGTTCTGCTGTGCATAAGGTCGCTATGAGTCAGTGCTGACTCAATGGCACCTAACAACATGGTACTGTAGGGACTACTAACCACTGGGTCAGTGATTCAAACCCATCAGCCACTCCTTAGAAACCATATATAGGGTAACTATAAGTCAAAACTGACTCAATGGCACTTAACAACAACATCAATAATTATATTGAATGCAAATAGTTTAAATGCATCAGTTTTGAACTGTTGACCTTGCGGTTCACAGCCTTATTCGTGACCACTATGCTACCATCTCCAACAAAGATAAAAGAAACAAAACAAACCATACACAGATGATTATTCAGGAACTCTGTGCTTCAGAAAAAAAAAGGTTGGAGAAGTGGATGAAACATTTACTGAAAAGGAAGGAGACAGACTGGTAAAAGGAATCTCAGCCAGATAGGGTGTAGTCATTTTGAACTTTTGCTGGTCACACAGGTGACTGACAATAGAAGGGATGTTTCCTCTTGTTCACCATGCTCCCTTGGTGATTGGAGGTGTGGCCAACTCTCACCCTCATCCACCCGAAGTATAGTGCCTGCTGTCCAAGACTTTACAGTCACAAGTTTTGGGTCTAAGACAGAGTGAGATGGGCATCAGCTGTGCCTGGATTTATGTAGGCACTGCTCTAGATATACAAAGCTTGCATAACCACCTGATCAAACAAAGATAACAATATATATGTCAAGCAAACAATGATCAAAATAGACATTAAGACAAAAACCAACAAAAGAGACACAGGACACTTTATTATGATTAAAGGCTCAACTGAAAAAGAGGACTTAACCATAATAAATATCTATGTTCTCAATGAAAGAGTTTCAAAATACATAAGCCACACTCTAATAGAACAAAAGAAAGAAGTAACTTCACAATAATAGCAGGAGATTTTAATATATGACTTTCAGTGCAGGACAATACAACCAGAAAAAAACAAAACTCGACATAAAAGAATTAAACGACACAATCAACCAACTTGTCCTCATAGACATATATAGAGTACTCAATCCAACAAAGATATCATATACATTCTTATCCATTCACATGAAACATTATCCAGAATAGCTCATATGACAGACCACAAAGCAAACCTCAATACACTCAAAAACATCACAACACTGAAAAGTGTCTTTTCAGATCACAATGTTCTAAAATTGGAATTCAGGAATACAAAAATCAAGGGGAGAAAAAATCAAATACATGGAAATTGAATAACACCCTACTAAAAAGCTACTAGATAATAAAACAATAAAAATGAAATAAAATATTCCTTGAATTAAAGAACAAAAATACCACATACCAAAATCTTTGCGACACAGTAGAAATAGTGGTCAGAGAACAATTTATACCAATAAACGCATACATCCAAAAAGAAGAAAAACCAACAACTTAACCCAATATCTCCAATAATTAGAACAAAAACAAAAAAGTAATTATAAAGATACCAGAAAAAAGAAATAATAAAGGATAGAGCAGACATAAAAAAGAGAAAACGGGAAAAAAAAGAAGTTGATTCTTTCAAAGGATTAATAAAATCAACAAGTCATTGCCAAATATAACAAAAGAAATGAAGAAGAAGAAGTAAATACCAGGAATAAGAAACTCTATGTCACAACAGAACCAATGGAAATATAAAGGATAACAGCAGAATACTAGGAAGAATTGTACTCCAACAAATTTGAAAATTTAGAAGAAATGGGCAACTTTTTTTAAACATATGACCTACCTAAACTAACACAGACTCTAGTTGAAAACTTGAACAGATCTATAATAAAAGAAAAAATTGATCAACTCATTAAAAACTCCCAACCAAAAAAATGTCTGGGTCCCAATGAAATTACTGGTGAATATTACCAAAAATTCAGACAAAACCTGACACTAACTTTAATCAAATTATTCCAGAATATAGAAAATGATGACCAGCTTCCAAACTCATTTTATAAAACAAGCAAAACCCTTATACCAAAACCAACAAAGATATCACTAAGAAATTATAAACGAATATCCCTCATGAACATAGATGCAAAAATTCTCAATAAAATCCAACAAAATTTTAAAAAATAATACAACATGATCAAGTTGGATTCATATCAGGGATGCATAGCTCAATATTAGAAAAACATTCAACATAATCTACCAAATAAACAAAACAGGGAATTTTTTTTTTAAATGATCATAGCAATACATTCAGAAAAGGCATTTGACAATTTCCAACATATATTCCTGGGGAAAAAAAAAAAAAAAGGAATAGAAGAAAAAATTCTCAACATAATTAAAAGCATGTATACACAACCAACAGCCAACATCACTCTCATTATGGAGAGAAATTGAAAGTATTCCCCTTCTGAACAGGAACTAGACAAGGATGACATTTATCACCACTCTTATTCAATATTATACTAGATGTCTTAGCAAGGACTATAAGAAAAGTTTGGAGCTTCAAATTCATTACCTGTTCCTTGGAATCTACTTGACAGCACTTAACAACAGCAACAACAAAAGACAAGAAAGGGAAATTAAAGGCATCCAGACTGGCAAAGAAGTAACTCTATTTGCAGATGATATGATCCTATACTAAGAAAATCAGAAGGCCTCAGCAAGAAAATTACTGGAACTCATTGAAAGATTTAGCAAAGTGACAACGTACAAGATAAGCATGCAAAAGTCAGTTGGATTATTTTACATTAATAAAGGCAACTCAGAAAAGGAAACCAGGAACAAAAAGACATTTGCAGTAGCCACCCAAAAGATTAAATACTTAATTAAAAATCTAACCAGAGAAATAAAAGACTAGCCACTGGACCGAAAGGTCTGTTTGAACCACAAGGTTGGCAGTTCAAATTTACCAGTCACTCCTAGGAAACCCCATACAAGGTCGCTATGAGTCAAAGCCAACTCAACAACACTTAACAACAACAACAAGAAACCAAAAGACCTAAAAAATGGAAAACTATACCATTCTCATTGATAGAAAGACTTAACATTGTAAACATGTCAACATTACCTAAAGCATTTTATAGACATAATATAATCCCAATCCAGGTTCCAACATTATTCTTTAAAGAAGTAGAAAAAATTAATTACCAACATTGTACAGCAAGGAAAGAGACCCAGATAAGCAAAGGATTACTAAAAAAGAAGAACAAAATAGGAGGCCTGTCACTTCAAGATCCCAAAACATACTACACAGCCATAGTAATCAAAACAACCTAGTACTGGGGCAATGAAAGACACATAGATCAATAGAATAAAATTGAGAAACCAGAAATAAATCAATCCACCTATGCTCAGTTGTTCTTTAACAAAGGACCAAAACACATTAAATGAGGAAGAGATAGTCTCTTCAACAAATGGTGCTGGCAAAACTGGAAATCCATTTACAGAAAAATGAAATAAGATCCATATGTCACACCATATTAAAAAAAAAAAAAATGAGCCCAATATAGATTAAAGACCTAAATGTGAAAGCTAGAACTATATCAATAAAAAAATAAGGACAAACTTTGGAACATGGCATAAATATGCACTTCCAAAAATAACTGAAAACATATAAATAGCAGAAGACAAAATAGAGCACTGGGAATTCCTAAAAAGTAGACACTTACATACATCAAATGATTTCAACAAAAGCATAAAAAGAGAACCCAAAGACTGGAGAAAAAATTTAGCAATGACATATCAGACAAGGGGCTACTGTCTAAAATTTATAGAGCACTTCAACATCTCAATACAAAGTAGGTAAATAACGCAATTTTAAAATGGGTAGAGGACATGAACAGATAATTAACCAAAGAAGACGCTCAGGCAACCCACAACTATATGAATATGTGCTCACAATCATTAGTGCTTGTTGTAAAGAGATGCAAATTAAAACAAACAAATCTTACTCCAACATTAATAGCAAAGTTCAAAAAAACAGAAAATAACAAATACTGGAGAGGGTGTGGAGTGTGTGGGACCCTCCTACACTGCTGGTGGGACTGTAAAATTGTGCAACCACTGTGAAAAGTGTTGTGGCACTGTCTCAGACATTGGAAATAGAAATACCGTACGGCCCAGCAATCTTTCTACTTGGTATATGTTGTTGTTGTCAGGTACCATCGAGTTGGAACCAACCCATAGCGACCCCATGCACTGCAGAA